>NW_022984789.1:359081-414664 GCF_010094145.1 Didymella exigua CBS 183.55
AGAATGGCTGCATCTCCATGTCTGGTCACAAGAATGGCTGCATCTCCATGTCTGGTCACAAGAGTGGCTGCATTTCCATGTCTAATCACAAGAATGGCTGCATTTCCATGTCTAATCACAAGAATCCTGCCCCCTCCATCACTGATTCCTGCCATACCCCTGCAGCCCATGCGGCTTGACCGGCTGCTGATGCGGCGGCATCTCCAAGTTGCCCGCCCACGCCAACAGCCCGACATCCGCGCCCGTCTTGTTCGTGCTGTACTTGCCCCCGCCAAACTCGAAGAGAAAGTTCATTGGGAAGCCGACGTCAAAGTCGACGGCAGAGTCAATCTCGTCAATCTCCTGCGCGCTCAGCTCGATGCCCAGCGCCTCAATGTTGCCCTGCAAGTGCTCCACCTTGCGCCCGCCCACGATCGGGTACACAAACGGGTACTTGGCGCGCACGTACGCCAGCGCAATCGACGTGATGCCCGTGTCCCTGCGCGTGGCGACGGCCTCGAGCTTGGCCGACACCTTGATGTGCTTGTCCGACGCCGCGCCAAAGTTGCGCCCTTGCTCGTTGTTCTCGCGCTTCGCCTTGGTCGTGAAGTTGCCGCCGCCCAGCGCGCCCCACGGGCACAGCGCCATGCCTTCGTCGCGCGCCATGGGGATAATCTCGCGCTCAAAGTCGCGCTCCGCCGCCGACCATCGGCCCTGGTACACCGAGAACGGCCGAAGGCCGTGGTCGCGAGCGTCTGCTGTCGTCAGTTTCTCGAGCGTCCACGACCCCAACCGGCTGTGCACTTACACTGGTTCGCCTTGCTGACTACCCACGCAGGCGTGTCGCTGACACCAAGGTACAGCACCTTGCCTCTCTGCACCATGTGGTTGAGCGATTGCATCAGCTCGGGGATGCTCGTCGTAAAGTCCCACCAGTGCACGTAGAGCACGTCAACGTAGTCCGTCTGCAGCTTCTTGAGCGACGCCTCGAGCGAGCAGCGCAGCGACTTTGTCGAGTTTCCCGCAAAGTTGGCCGCCATGCGAGGCATCGTCTTCGGGTCCGGGTACAGCGTCGTGAACTTGGTCGCCACAACCATCTCCGCCCGGCGGCCGCGCTGCTGCATCCACTCGCCGATCCAGATCTCAGACTCCTCGTTCTGGTAGTTGTTCGCGCTGCCGCACACGTCAGTCCGCTGTCGCAGCCCTTGCGAGCCAGACGCTCCAGTGCTACACCCACGTGTCGATGAAGTTCCCGCCCTGCTCGTAGAAAAAGTCCAGAATCTCGAACACTGTCTTCTTGTCGCACTTGCCCATCATGTCCGACCACGCGTCGCCGAAGTTCATGGCGCCCAGGCAGAGCGGCGAGACGCGCACACCTGCGGTCGGGGAGAGCACACGCTGGAAGTCGAGCAGCGACTTGGCTACCGGTGCGTCGCCAAATGGAGAAGGCATTGTGATCTTTGGCTACCGGTGAATGTATCCGTGAGCGGGGATTGTGCTTCGCGTTATGCTTCGCGTTGTGCTTGCTGCTATTGAATCGAATTGAACTGAGATGATCAGCGTCCTTTTGGTTGCTGCTACGGCGGGCGCTGCTGCCCTTTGTACCTGCGGTGTGCTCCCAGCTCTTTCCAGCGATCTGCCGTGCTCATGACGTCTAGCGGGCCATCCGTGTCCATGGTCCGTCAAGACTACAGCGGGCGTCCACCGACGGATAGTGGGCTACGGAGACAAGGCACGCACGCGGGGGGAATCGTGCGGCATTAGCGGAGATAGCGAAGAGGTGGATACCCATCCATCATTTGCACAACCGTGTTGATTGGCAGGCTGCGGAGCTATCTTCGCTGGCGCGTCATCACTGTGCATGTGTTGCCTGCCCCCTTCGGCCTTTCTCCCCAGGCCCCACGCACGCTTGCAGCTCTCATCGACTCGTTTCATAATCAACCTCCGCTTTTAGCCTTTAGCTGGAATCGTGTGGAAACCACTGGCAACCCCGTCTTCCCCGGCACGCCGTCTTCGACAGACGGAGCTTCCATGCTCCCGTAGCCGTCCTCGAAGTTTAGCAGCTCCCGTAGCCGTCCTCGAAGGTTAGCAGCTCTCGTAGCCGTCCTCAAAGGTTAGCAGCTCTCGTAGCCGTCCTCAAAGGTTAGCAGCTCTCGTAGCCGTCCTCAAAGGTTAGCAGCTCTCGTAGCCGTCCTCAAAGGTTAGCAGCTCTTGTAGCCGTCCTCAAAGGTTAGCAGCTCTCGTAGCCGTCCTCAAAGGTTAGCAGCTCTCGTAGCCGTCCTCAAAGTTCAGCAGCTCTCGGTACTCCGTCGCCAGCCTATCCGACTCGTGCGATGCTGCAGAATTATGCGATATGCTCCGCTGGTGCCCCGGACTATACACGGAGCTCACAGAGTCGTTTCTGATAAGCTCATGTGTTGCTACGACCGGACGGTAGGCTTTGTACACTGCCCCGGTGGCTTCTTCTGATACGATCTGCAGGTTCCTGGAGCTCATTGCCTGTGGCAGGGCGTAGGATGAGTACCTGTATGCATTTGTTTGGCGTGTGGAGAAGCCGGGTGTCGAGTCGTCCAGGTGCGCGCTTGGACTGAGGGACTGACGGTGACCGTGTGTAGTCACTCCCCCGGCTACAAGACTGGCTGGCAGCGATCCAGCTTTCGTGGGAGGAAATGTTGTGCGAGGTTTCAATGGCTTGACAGCAGCGGGGCGTTCCACATGCTCGTGTCGTGTGTTGCGTTGCTCTGCGGGCGACGGCTCAATGCAGGAAGCTGGAAGCTCCGCGACGCATGCATGGTTTGTTGGTGCCGTCGCGTCGAGTTCGAAGACAAAGGCTGGCTCTATTTGAGGTGGTGGAGCAGACGAGTGCCTGTAGTGCCGAGATTGCGGCTGTGTGGATCTTTGCAGGTGCTCAGGAGCGTCATGCACACCCTCGGGGACCACCAGATGAAGCCTTTCACGTATCGGCGTACTTCTCTCTTCGAAATACTGCTGACGCAGCACCGCCTCTCCTTCGGGACTTCCAGCGTGGAGGCTACCTGTCTGAGACTGTATTCCCTGGACTGATGTTCCCGTCGAATTTGTTTTCGTCGAGTCCGTACGTCCGGTCATTGTCGCTCTCATGTGAGCAGGCTGGAAATCACCATACTCACGTTGAGAGCTTCCGCTCGATGCTTTGGAGTACAATTGGCTGGACGTGTATTCTACAGGGTGCGAGCTGTGATGCTGCTGCCGCTCCTGCTGCTGAGAAGTGGACCTAATATCCAAATACGACGCTGTGGCGTGAGGAGCCATCAGGTTTGGCATAGACTTGCGCGCTTGCTTAGCTGCTGCTGCTGCAGAGACAGGCTGTGGCTTTGCAGATTTTACGCACTGCAACCCTTGAATCTGAGTCAATTGTCTCGGATCCTGGAGGTAGCCCATCGATGGAGGCCGTGCATCGCGCGCAATGCCATCTTCCGCCGTGCCGTCGCTGCTGCCTCTTTGTCCGCTAAAACCCCAGTATCGTGAGCGTGATACCCTTGTATCGTTGATCTGCTCCGATGACCGCTGTGTCGGGTAAATCAGTGGAAGAGGCTGTGGAGCTGGTGGTGCGATGGCCATGGTGGGTGGTGGTAACGTGTCGAGCAACGTTCGGTAGCACAGGCGTTGGTCCTGTACGTCTAGTCGATCAAAGAACGAGGTCCCCAAGAACATATCTTCGACTTCCTTAATGTTGAGTCGTGCGCGGATTCGCTGCACCTCCACAGTTTCGTTCTTACAGAGATACACGATGTCTTTCCTGGGATCCCAAGACAGCTCGCGGGACTTGCAGTAAGATAGTAACGTAGCCAGTTGGTATTGTATATTAAGACTCTTGAAGACCATTTGTCTACCATTGGCTGTCTTCAAGCTCAGTGAAACGAGGCTTTTGTTTAAGTCACCCGCTCTGGGCGTGCCACAGGCACCTGGGGGCGTCAGTATTGAAGCGTAGGGCGTCAAGCCTAGACAACGAACCTGAAGGCACAAGATCAATTTCGATGCTTGCATTGATAGAGCAGCCTTGATCCTTGTGCTCTGGACCCGTCCAGACAAGTATCCTGGACGGCAGCAGTGGGTTCATACCTGTCGGTAATCGAATGCTAATCCGTTAGCTCTTCGGATCTGGTACAGTAAGACGAGACATACCGGCGGTTGTTCTCGAGTTTAGATTTCAATCGCTCAAAGTCCTTGTCATCGTAGGCGATGTGAAGGTCGGGCATCTCGCGCTTGTAACCCAGGCAGAGCATCGGTAACCCGCCCATGAAGCCATATGTGAACCTTTTTGCATCGAAGAGCGCCTGGAGGTGGCAAGCAGCTGCTAGAATGTTGATTTTTGGTGGTAAGCACTTCCCTTGCTTGCTCTTGTAGTCGTCAAAGTCGTCCACGTTGTAGTAGCGAGCAGACTTCGTCATATTGGTCTTATCCCGCTACTGCAGAATCGCGCTTTCCGAATGGAAGCGAGATCGTGCGAAGTGAGGAGTGCGTTTCGAGGCAGTGTATCACTGTCGTTCAGCTGTCAATTAATCCGAAATAGCGATATCATGGGCGGAAGTGCAACGCTGGTGTAAGTCGAAGCTGGAGTCTCTTCAAAGTTGGCCCACCGTGATACTATAAGCGCACAGCACATGGCTGCGAGACTTAGCGGCATTATCCATACTCGTACTTTGCACCTCGTACGGGAGACAATGCCTCTGATTGGTCTGAGCTGAACAGGATGACCGCTGACAAGAGCGGTCTGAGCACTCCCGCCTAGGAGGCTGAGGTGCTTGATGTGAGGCGTGGTGCTCCATCTTTGGAATGTTTAAGGGCAGCGTGCTGCGGCGTCGCGTGTAGACAGAACCAACCCTTTCGAATTTGTGGAAGCGACCATTGTGGATGTTAGAACGGTGGCGCGGTAGTGAGGCTGTGGATCTGGTTCTATTTTTAGTGATCTCGCGTGGCCCCTGGACAGCTTATCTAGAAGTGCTGCGGCTAGCTGGACTGAGTAGTCCACCCCATGATCAGATCTTGGGATTTAAAACCCATGTGGCCTCTGTTCTGATGGCACCTGGCAATATCCATCTTCCTTAGAGTTGGAAGCATCAACCTATTGGAGATCTGCTTGTCAGATGCTTACATTAGGATGTTACAGCGCTGTTTGTGCTCTTAGACCGGGCCTCAACGTTGCAGGCAAGTATGCTCAGTCATTTGATATCGCTCACGTAGACTGCTGATATGCGTACATGGCGTGAAAAAGCCCATTACTCAGATACCGCCACCTGGAGTTGTGGTCAGCATTGTCACAGTAAAATGGTATCGCGAAGTATCGATGATGCCTTCCGCCTGAACAACGTACCTGACCGCTCAACTCTCACGCTATAATCACCCGCAACATTTTCTCTTCTCTGCTCAGCCAACGACCTGGACTTGAAAATCATGACTCCGCCCAGTGACAGGGTTGTGATGAGCGTCATATTGCGTGGACTGTAGAAGGAAGTTAGTCTTCTCAAAGCGGACAAAAACTCCAGGCAGCCCAAAGAACGTACGTGAGGATAGGCATTGGTAGAGATTTGAGGTCTCGTAGGAAAGCCGAGTCGTCTCTGATGATGTCTTTAGCGTTTCCACAATGTTGAGAAGTTGATGAGAGAGTTATGGCCTCCAGGAGGCCGTCGCGTGTCCATTATGAAAGGCCTTGGTTCTCGGTTACGCATCTCCCCGCAAACGATCCAGGCCAGCGTCGATCCTCGAGCGCGATCACATCGTCGCATCTTGCATGACAGGCACAACGAGCTCTGACGGTACCATACTGTGATCACTGAGACAAAAATTACGAGAATCTGGGCTTCTAGCACGGTCCCAAGGGCTCCGAAACCATGTTCGAATACCTGATTACTTGCAGCATGATTGGTTGCTCGTGTAGTAAGAAGCTGACCAATCACACTCGCCGCAACTCCGTCTGCTACCGCCCTTACGACGGCCGCTCCACCGGCAGAATCTTCAAAAGGCGCTGAACTTTTTTGAAGCGCCGTCCAGCTGTCCGAATCAACACGCCACAATGCCTCTCCCAAAACGACAAGCGATCCCCGCCAAGAGCGCGAAGGCTGAAAAGCCCTCAAAGGCCTCCAGATCAGCAGCAGAATCAGGCGAT
Source organism: Didymella exigua CBS 183.55 (assembly GCF_010094145.1). NCBI lineage: Eukaryota > Fungi > Ascomycota > Dothideomycetes > Pleosporales > Didymellaceae > Didymella > Didymella exigua. The sequence goes on from NW_022984789.1 coordinate 365,206, forward strand.
TCTCGATTCGCAAATTTCGAGAGTGATGCGCGATTCCGACTCCCGTCGAAGAAGCAGACGAAGACAAAGCTCGACCCTCGATTCTCGCGGCTACGAAGCGATCCAGACTTTTATAACAAGGCAACCGTTGACAAATATGGCCGAAAGGTGTCCAAGGATGCTGGCAAAAAGGCCCTTGCGAAACAGTACGACGTAGACAGCGATGAGGATGGCAACGAGCAAGATGAGGACCTTGAAGACCTCCAGGCCGGGAAACGCGACAAGTCTGTTCTCAAGGAACTTGCGCGCGTTCAAAAGGAGGGATACGATCCCATCCGCGACGGCATGGAATCGTCCTCGGACGAGAGCTCCAGTGATGAGGAAGAGGAGGAAGTCGAGGAACAGGTGGAGCTAGCTGGTGATGACAACGAGGTTCCTACGGGGGACATTTCCTCTCGTCTAGCTGCAGTCAACATGGATTGGGACAACATCCGCGCCAGCGACATCTTGGCTGTCGCAAACTCGTTCGTGCCCGCAGATGGGCGCATTCTGAACGTCGTCATATACCCCAGCGAGTTCGGCATGGAGCGTATGCAGCGCGAAGAGATTGAAGGACCGCCACGAGAGATCTTTTCTTCTACGGCAAAGAAGGACGAGAACAACATCACAACCCTGGAAGACGACTCGGACGCATCAGAAGCTGAGGCAGGCTCGCCAGCCAAGGAGAACCTCCAAACAGGCGAGGACGGCGAGGAATTCGACTCGACAAAGCTGCGCAGCTACCAGTTGGATCGTCTGCGGTACTACTACGCGGTTATCACTTGTTCTTCGGCGAACGTGGCCAAGTCTATCTACGACAACCTGGACGGACGGGAGTACCTGACAAGTGCCAACTTCTTCGACCTGCGATTTGTCCCCGACGGTACTGAATTCGATCAGGATCCCCATGACGAATGCAGCAAGTTGGCGGACGGCTACAAGCCGAACGAGTTCACGACCGACGCCCTGACGCACTCGAAAGTCAAACTGACATGGGACGCGGAGGACACGACACGGAAGGAAGTGCAGAAGCGCGCATTCTCGAGGAAGGAGATCGACGAGAACGAGCTCAAGGCATACCTTGGTACCGACTCAGAGTCTTCCGAAGATGAGGAAGAGGCTGCAAAGACAAGCAAGGCAGCCAGCTTACGAGCTGCCCTCGGCCTTGAGGCTTCCACGAAGAAGTCTAGGTCGAAAGACACATCATCCTCGAAACGAGATCGCGACTTCCCCAAGCCTGAGGGAGAGATGCAAATTACCTTTTCTGGCGGCTTGTTGGGTGAAGGCAAGGGAGGTTCGGTGTTCGAAAACGAGATCCCGCTAAACGAGACTACGCTGGAGAAGCACATCCGCAAAGAGAAGGAAAGGAAGGCCAAACGTAGGGAGAAAATGAAGGCTAAACGCGAAGGTCGTGATCCTGACGCGGAGGTTGAGGAAGCTACAACAACCGCTGCAGATGGTGACGATCCATTCAACGACCCCTTCTTTGCTTCTGACGGCGAAGACGTCGAGAAGGCAGCAAGGAAAGCAGACAACAGGTCGAAGCGGGCGAAGAAGCGTGAAGAGAAGGAGGCAGAGGAGGCAGCAAACGCTGCAGAACGCGCTAAACTCGAGCTCCTCATGGCTGACGATGAAGACAACAAGATGCGCCACTTTAATATGAACGAGATTGAAAAAGCCGAAAAGGCGAAGAAGAAAGGCAAGAAGGGCAAGAAGAATGCCCCGGTTGTGGAGGACAACTTCAAGATTGATACAGCTGATCCTCGATTTGCAAAGTTATACGAGAGCCACGAATTTGCCATCGATCCTACCAACCCTAAGTTCAAGGAAACCTCTGGCATGAAGGCGCTACTTGAAGAGGGTCGCAAAAAGAGAAAGCAGGGGCGGGAAGGAGACGAGCCGGAGGCTGAAAGACAGCCGAAGAAGTCGAAGAATGCGGAGGACACCGGTGATATAGATATCAAGAAGCTCGCGGCGCGCGTGAAAGCCAAGAGCAAGCAGAAGTAGAGTAGCCTGACAACCTCCAGGCTGTCGTCTTAGTCAAGATACCCATTCTATTGATTTGCATGCTAGACATGTACGGGTAACGCTGCAACTGCCTAAGCGGTACGCGTGTCGAAAGCCTCAAAGCCGATGAACTCTAGATGCCCTCTAGCGTTCCGCGTCGCAATCGCTTACTTGGGGCGGTCATAAAAACACCACTTCTATCCAGCTCGATTTCGAGGACCAGAAGTGACAATGGTAGCCTGTCAACAAGATCTGATTTCGGCCGTGTCGGAAAGTGTTGCAGCCGCTGTTGGCGCGCGTGGGATGTTTTCTATCAGGTGGTCCACGGTGAGGGTTGAGACAACTGACGTCATCCTCAGCTAAAAACTTCAGTCGGCATGATCCATCGGAGATCTGGGGATGCACACCGACTCCACCCCCAGAGATCAACAAGCGTGCTCAAAGACTGTAGTAACGCGTTCCGAGTCGGAGATAAATTCTTAACGAACGCATCATGAAGCTCAGTGACAGGAGAAGGGGCTGTGCTACGTGAAATTTAGCACGCTTGTGTCGACAAATAGTCAGATTCGAACAACGTACTTGAACCGGCCGGAACTCGGCTATGGATAAGCCCGCCTGGACCTCCTCGCGTGCCAACACCTCTGCGGGATGACGAAACAGGGCTTGAGATCTGAGAAAGCTCTTAATAGTCTTCCAGGCATGTTTGATTGTGGCGCGCCTGCTGCTGCCCCTACAGGCAACACCCTATCATCCACAGCAACATGCGTTTCCGCCAGAAAGAGAGAATCGACTATGGACCAGAGCATGAGAAGGATAAGCCGCCGGAATTTGTTGGTCTAAGAGATCGTATTGCGCATTTTACATGGTATGGCTAATGACTTCATCATTGCGAATAATTGTGTTGACAACGAGTAGGACATGGTTTGCGGCGACGATGTCCACAGGAGCCCTTGCTGTAGTGTTGGGCAATACCCCAAACACATTCACGGGATTACAGACGATCGGCAAAGTCGTTTTCATCTTTGATATCCTTCTCTTCTCCTTATTCAATATTCTCATGGCATGGCGCTTCATCCTGGTACCGCGCAAGATGCTGGCCTCGCTACACCATCCCGTTGAAGGCTTGTTCCATGGCACTTACTGGGTATCAGTTGCCCTGATCCTGAACTGCGCATATATCTACGGCAATGCCGACACCGGACCGTGGTTTCCAAAAGCGCTTGAGGTCTGCTTTTGGATGTACTGCGGCATCGCGTTTATCATCGGCGTCATTCAGTATTCGATGTTCTTCCGTCTTGAACGACTCAATGTTACAGATGCAGTCCCTGCTTGGATCTTTCCCATATACCCGCTTTTGGTGGTAGGCACGCTGGCAGGCACTATTCTACCAGCACAGCCAGACGGACCCAGCTGGAATATCTTCATCGGCGGAGTACTATTGCAAGGCGTGGCTTGGGTGGTTTCCTTCCTCATGTACGCCATCTACATGCAACGACTGATGACCGGCAACCTGCCGTCGCCCGCAACACGACCTGGCATGTATGTTTCAGTTGGTCCAGCCGGTAAGTCGAACTTGATCTGAAGAGAAGGGAAAACACTGACCCTGTTCCAGGCTACACTGCAGCAGGTCTAATCTCGTTAGCCAACCAAGCGCCCACCTTTATCGGAGCAAACTACTGGACAGAGAGCACAGTTCACGACGGTGACATCGTGCGTATCTTCGGCATCATGTCTGGACTCTTTGTCATCCTCTTCGCCTACTGGTTCTTCTTCATCACGACCATCGCTGTCCTAGCTGGTGTTTGGAAAATGACATTCTCGCTGAATTGGTGGGCGTTCATCTTCCCAAACGCTGGCCTAACTCTGGCAACGATTCAGGCTGCTAAGGTTCTCAACAGCGAGATACTGAACGGTATTGCCAGTGCACTGACGATCCTGCTTGTCATCATGTGGTTCATAGTCACCCTCTTCTGCATTCGCGCTGTCTACCGTGGCGAGATATTATGGCCTGGTAAAGACGAAGATAAAACTATGGAGAGGATTGCATGGGGTTGGCAGAGCAATAGGCACAATCCTGAGGCAAGGAGGATCATTAACCTGGACGATGTCTAGTCAAGCGCCCGCGAGTAAAACCTAGTCATAAGATACACAGCTAGCATCAGCAAGTGTTGACATGAGGTTTCCCACATCACAAATTGCAGTCTCGGCCCACGTTCGGAGGGAGCTTCAGGTCAAGTGGCTTCCATCCAAGATGTCGCAAGCAACAGCGCCACAAGCGTTTTATGGCGTACAGCACAGGGGTTTGCACGCATGCTACGATAATGAGGGGTCCCGTTCGACGGGAGGCATCCGTAAGGATAGAAACATTTACATCACATGCAAAGTTTGACAGCCATCTCAACTGGCGCCGTTTACCATATGAATCCTCGCTATACATATCTGTGTCTGACGACATTGGTGCGTAACGACTGATGGGCTTGCACATAATCTCTGTAGACATTAGCTGGTGGGCCGGGTCATAGCGCAAAATTAGCATTGACTGAATCACTCGTTCACAACTTCCCTCCTGACAATGTCTATGCAAGAATACGTGCTGATCGAGCAGCGAGGAAGGATCGATGCTCGGAGCTGACCGAGTCTGGTGTCGAGGCTGCCAAATCCAAGCGTCAATGCCGCGATCCTGGGGTGCATTGGCACCTCCTGGACCTTCCAGGTTAAGAGCTTGGTCGTTCCACCAGGCGATCTCGTGATGCTCGGATTCTGAGCGGGCGGAACGCTTGGGACCAAGGGTTCCCGCCTCAGCTGCGCTATCTCTTGGTCGTTTAGGTAATGAGGCCAGTGCGGATCGAATGAGATTGAGCTTCCAAGTCGGGCTGAGAGGCCTGAGGTTTGGAACTTTAATTCCGGGCTACAGTCTACGGCTACTGTCTGGATGAACCCTCGCAATGCGGGCTTTCGCGGGCGTCCCCAGATTATGCAGTGCAGATTTCGAAATAGGACTTCGGTATTTCTGACAGTTCTAGACACCAGGTAACGTTTCTCTGCACTCTTCCGACTCAGAATTAAAGCATATCTTTTTGTGTAATGCACAGCTTCGATCCTCGATGGCCTCGATGCCCAGTTTGCCCGGTGTTGATACGGCAAGATGCTAGAACCTTCGGCCGGGTCGCCCAGAGATGCCCAGCAACGAACGTTGTGCCAGGCCCGCGATCTCGTCATCGTGAACCCACTCTTGCTGCATGCAAACGTCGATTGTAATCAGTGCAGAGTTCGTGCCTTTGTGTAATCCACACCTCGTGCCTCAGTCATCCGCAATGCCGTGATTCTGTGACTCACTCGGTGCGATGATATTCCCGAACTCATTAGTCTAGACGGACGTATAAATAAATGAGCACGAAACACGACCGAAGCATCGGTGGTTCGTAAGCACCGACACGAAGAGCTGCAGCCTTGCCTCAACACCATGCGTCACCCATGCTCAACAGTCCACCATCGGTAATGACGATAGAATCTAGACTCCGCTGTTCTCACACACCTGCCCTCTTGGCCACGCGTTCGGTCTCATTGCTGGATAGGCGAGCGCTTGGCCGCTCCGCTACCAGGGTAAATTCGTCCTGACGGCCTTTGGTTGGCGACTGGCGGCCCCGCACCTCGTAACGTCGGGCGCATGAGACAAGCCTGCACAAGTTATCGCCGCGCCCGACGGTCGGATAGGACGGAGCTGGCGTGGGCAGTTGCCACGCGTTGTCGTTTCGGAGCGAATCAGCGCCGCAGCTCAGCCGGCGGAGATAGCGAAGTCTGCCTGTCGCGAAGTCTGCGCGGCCTTATTGGGTGGGAGTGCAGGGGTATATCTTGCATCGGGCTTCGATTGGGTTAGTGCGATGTTATTAGGGTTTTGGCTTATTTGGGAGCGGTAGGTGTGGGGATAGGCGTTTGCGATGCGCATGGGGAATTTGGGGATGAGAGTAGGGCTGGAATGAGAGTATATAGGTGAGGCTGATCCCCACTTACAGACATTCAGTAAATATCATCGACATCCCAATTCAATCAATAACAATCAACACCAACACTATTCACCATCACTCGACGTCAACCATCTACACTTCAAACATTCACCATGTCTTCTCCGGCAACTCAATACGTCTACATCCCCAACCTCGTTGGCCGTCAGATGCTCCGCATTCCCCTTGAGGAAGTCGAGGCTGAGGACATCGTCACATTCTCCTCCACCATTTCGCGATCATCGAGCGAGACTATGGAGAGTGCGCCCTTGCACGTCCGCGATTCCTCGCGCTCCCTCAGCATCTCGTCTGCCTCGTCCGTTGAAGAGGCGGAATGAGCACGTTACTGTGGGGCACGCAACCCAAAAGATCGAACCAAAACCAAAACATCACAACCACTGTTGTACAACAAGGCCGGAGTACTGGGAAACGCTAGCAACTCGAGACGAGTGTCACCGTTGAGTCCTTTGAGATCGACGTCATTCGACACCGTCTACCAAAAGTACGGAGTCCTAACAATGAGGTGTGTCGCAAACGGAAGCAACCAACAAATAGCCTGGTGAAGCATGTTATCATTTCGACAAGTCGAGATGCGGGGTAGGACAAAGAATCGCGATAGGGATGAGGGTATCATTACCAACAAAGGAAGGTTCCGTCGGATCACGAAGACGGGCGACAGAAATGGAAGGGAGGCACGTTGCTGCCTGGTTGAAAAAGTTCTAGCAGATACCCATTTGATCTTTACTGTTCTGATAATATCTCATCATTTCACATGATAATATCTCATCATTTCACATGATAATATCTCATCATTTTACATCATACCATCCCCGCATCGTATCTATGTTGTCGTGGTTTTCGAAATGCAGTTTGCATGTGCATCTGCTTATCGACAGCATCTTCCACTCTTTGAAGATCAACCGGTCTAGGTCAGCTCTTCGACACTTTTGTGAGAGTTTGAGATTTCACTGCAAGTGTTCTCGTGCGCAACCGGAAATAGTGAGCATGTCCGAAGGAGCCGCCACTCACATTGTCTGAGGTGGGTCTCGCGTAGCATTGCACATCACGATACCTCTGAAACGCCAACTTCCATAAGGACCCCAATAACCCTCAACAAGCTTTCTGTCACAGTCTCATCTCTCAAACTCCATATGGTTCGTCCCAACTCTGCGATGACGCAGCTTTTGTTTGGTGCCAGAACATAAGTCATCCACTACATTTGTCAGTGAAGCTGTTTCTGCTGTGTGGCCACAGTGTGGGCGTGCCAGCTGCTTATGTAACCAGTACGCAAGGCGGCATGAAGCTCGCGCGTGCCTTACATTAATACGACAGCAAGAAGTATTAATTCTGTTCCACAACGTTGTTAGCAAGTTTTCTGAAAGCCCCTCAAATAACAGGGTCTTAGATAGGTGAGCTTAGGAGGTGGATAGGGGTAGTATGTTGAATCAACTCGAATGCATATGCGACACTCGTCCACGACGACTCCACAATCAAGACATGCTATACCAGTGCAATGTTCTTGGCCGAAGCTTCGATGTAATTATGCATTAGGATCTCGAATCGAGGCTTCCACGCGTAATTGACTTGGGCGACCGAAAAGCAAAAATCGTCAAGAATTGCCATAGTTCTGACCACTACCGGACTGATCAATCATTCTAGTACTTGCATGCTGTCGCAGTAGTTTCCCATCTTGATTGTTGCAAAAAATCTCCAGCCGTACTTTGGAAGTCCCTTTGAGTATGAAGGGCTTTACGATGGGTAGAGACAGCTCGAAAAGTTCGGCACTACCGAAGTATTGAGGGTGACAATCTGCGTCCGTTCGACCACGCACGACACACACTCTCCTTCGAATTGAGGAGGTCACCATAGACCCCGCAAGCATCTTCAGCCCAGCTGAATACGGACTCTGTACCATCAGCTCTTTTCGCCACTACAAACCTTTGATAATGAGGACATACAGGGGTCATCGTGAGAGCTGGATCACTCTCTATATAGGCCAACATGCAAAATGCCGACTAGAACATCCTACACATATATTCTCACAGCTCAGTTTGGGACTCAAGCATGATCGACTTCAGTATCCTCTGCATCCCGCCCCTCAGCGGCTCTGACAGTATCGTCCAACGCTCGAGTTTCCATCTTGTCCATTTGTTCGTCGTCTTCTGTCGGCACAAGTACCTATGAACCAAGGTGCTACCGGCACAGCAACGGTGTTCTCTTCACCTCTCTATGGTCACTGCAATTCACGCCTTTGCTATAGTTTGCTTCACAATCAAGCATCGAGCGGTGTTTGACATGGATGTAGTTGGCACCTGGGCGATCATGGGACCTACTTCGGCGTTTGTGTTCTTAATATCGAGATGGCCGAACTTGCTGAGGAAGCCCAAAGCTAAGCCTATCGTTCAGGTCTGAGGCCTTTGAGTATGAATTGGTACTACCTGCTCTACTTTTAACAGCTGGCGCTAATATGACGTTTTCTACTCATGCATCGATGCAGACACTAATTTCAAACTGAGTGCTGTTGCTTAAGGACTAGCCTTCCCTTAAAAAGCTTCAACTGTACCTGTTGTGCTTCTAGTCACACCAACTGATTCGGAGCCATTCGGAACTCACGCTGGCTAACATGAGCATTTTCTTTGACGAATCGTACGAGCGCGTTATTGTATAGCTGGGCTTGTTAGTTACCATTGCAGGAACTCTCGGTGTTCTTGCTAACGGTGCGGAGGATGCAGACAAGACGCCTCTGAAAGTTGGAGAAGATGCAAATTTTCGAACACTTCAGCATCAGTTCCGTCTTTGTGAGCGTCGACACGGTCGTCTACCAGATGCAGCTGCAGAAACGTTTCGAATGCGACGCATGCGCCCCAGGAAGACCAACTGCCTCGAATTGACACAAGTCATCTTTGCGTCCGGCAGTCCGCTCATCCACACTATTGCTGTCATCTGCAATGAAATCCATTCTGCCCATTCGCCCATTCTGCCCCTGGGCGAGATGCCGCATACAGCAGCTATCTCTTGAGACTTATGCGGGAAGGGAAAGCCAAGATACGGAAGAGCTAGTATCTCGGACCAAATACTTCCCAGTCATGGCAGTAATGGCGAGGGACGACCGACATGAGGCCTTAACGACGACGATAAAGCTGCACCGTGCATCACAGACGTCACTGGCTAACGACGACAGATATCCTGAGAGCTGAACTCAGATGAGTCCATTTTATATGGAAGAGAAATGCTGTCTCGATGAACATATGAGTCCTACGGCGACCTCAGTGCTGCTAGAAATTTTGAGGCTTTCTTATGCAAACAACGACATATTCGATTGCCGCAAGGATGAAGTACGACACAGGACGATCGTAACCAGCTCCCAGGTAGTAGAAAGAGCTGATTGCAGCCCTAACAAAGTTAGAATCTATCAAACACAGAACATATCCAGGGCGGATGTGCAGATCTCTGCAAATATTCCATTTGGTCGAATCACTTTCATTTTGTCATTCAGTCGGCGTACTTGACATTGCAACACGCCAGCTTACAAGTTCTTCAGACCAGATGTTTTTTTCCAGATGCGAATTCTTGTACGCGTAAGCTTTGTAATTGACAGCAGGACCAGCAGTCAGGTTGGATCCTCCAAGAGCTGAACTCTCGGCCGTGATTCGCTTGCTCATCTGGTTACCTATAGTATATACCTGATAATTGGATGGGCTTGAGTCATCTATAAGCGATAAGAGCGAAAGCCTGGTGGCATACCGCGCGCAGATATTCGATGCTGTGGACTTATTTTACCCCTGGACATATTTGCGCATGTCAAATTCGTCTTGGCGATGCGGCTGAAAGCCCAAAAGCATCGAAGGCCCGATTGCAGCGGGCTGTCGGCGAGCCTCACTAGTTAATTAGTGCGTGCTCTCGTTTGCGTGCTGCGCGTTGTGGATCCAGCAAAGAGCCAGACCGCAGCTGACTGTGATTGTCAATTAGTGACGTCGCGAAGCTCGGTATCTCGAGGAATCCACAAATTGTGTTTTGGGCAGCTGCATGTTTCAATGCTATGAACATGCAATATGAAAGGGGCGTGCCATGTCGTGCAGCAAGATAATTGCGTGGCTGGGCTGCAGACAGTACAGACTCCAGCCTCACGTCACACATGATCCCATGTGGCTAGTGACGGTGTACTTTAGCCCTCCTGAGGACCTTTTTGTGCAGGGTCCTGTCATACCATACGATCGAAAAAGAACATCGCCATCATGTGAGATCATGGTGCTGCAGCGAGCAGGCCTGCCTTCCCCGTGGCCCGCGGCAGTTCTTGGAAATACCAGGCTTGGCGCGCGGATATCGGAAGGAAGTGCAGACGATCTTCCTGCATATGCAACCGGGCTGGAGGTCACAACTGGGGAGGTTGGATGACGCTGATGTCAATTTGGTATTCCTTTGATGATGGGGCAGGGGGAGGCTGATAAGACATCATAAGAGTCTCAAATACGGTGAGCGAGGCTGGTGACGGGCCCAGGCTGTGAGTAATAGTCCTAGTTTGTTCTCCAGCTTGCAGTGGAGCGCCGCGCCTTTGCCAAAAGGGATGCGCGAGAAAAGTGATGCGCTGAGCGAGAAAAGTGATGCGCTGAGCGTCGAAATCAAGCTTTCCAGACCTATAGTTCGTGTGGCATGTCTAGGCAATAAACGAGACTGCCGCTTTCCCTAGCCCCATCCACGATGAGCCTATTGAGCGTTTGCCTCTGCGCCCGCCGTCATCCGCTGTTGACGAAGGTATACTGTGGTCTTCCAAAGAAGCATAATTATTGCAGCCGTCAGAGAGTTGACAACAAAGGTTCTAGATAACGGCGAGAGGAGAAAGACAAATTGACAATGTCCGACGCGTGGGTCTCAATCAAGCTTTAAATGTGTCTACAGATCTGCGTTACCGTAATTAGCAGCCCGTGCGAGCTCGTTCTGTCTCTATTCGCTGTCGCTCGATCTGACGATGCCGCATGTAGGTGGGCGTTCCCTCACGGTGGTCCCGTCAAGCAGGCAGAGCTTCCCGGTCTTCAGAATGCGCGTTTCAGTAGGTACACGCGTACGCCTCAATGGCTGTCGCGAGTGGCCGTGGCCGTGGTGAGCGCTTGCTGTCATGACGTTGTTCACGGGATGGTGGAGCCGCCGATGTCTTCCGTCGCTTCCACTCAACAAACATGCGACGGCCTAAGCAGGCGCCATGCGTCACTTGCTGTGGGCGATACTGCTAGCTCGCCTGCTTCACTACTAAACTTTCCCTTTTCTCTCCCCGTCCGCTCGCTCTAGATTTAAAACAGTCCTGTCGTTTGTGCTGTGCCCGTTTGCCTTGCTCGGTTTTTTAGCAGTTGTTATTGACGGCACCTGTTTGCGCACATTCTAATTCACAGCCATAATGGTGCGCTCGCTATTGCCCACGAGCAGCATTGTCCTACCGCTGCTCTCGCTATCACAACACGCCCTCGCTCAATCGTTATCGCTGTCGCCGTCAGGGAGCGCCCCCGATGGCGCCTCAGAGTATCTCGATGCCTCGTTCGCCGGGTTTGGCATTGAGCCCTCGAACCTGTTCTCATTCACTGGAGGCAACACGCCCAACCAGCTGTCGATAAAGCTCCTCCAGAACCTCGCAGACTACTCGGGCGCGCCGCCACACATTCGGTTAGGAGGCAACACGCAAGACTACATGCTCTATGAGTCAGATTACACAGACATTGCTTGGAAGAAGAACCCCAGCTCAACGGCGCAGGGCAACATCGCCGCCGACTCGATGATCATCGGGCCAGGATACTTCCAGGCATTGAACCGCTTCCCCAAGGACACACCGGTTACGTTTGGCCTCAACTTGGCCTACATGGAGGATGATTGGGAGGACCGCATCGTGGCTGCCGCCCAGGGTGCTGTCTCAGGCATGACCAATGTCAAGCTGTACTCGTTCGAGGTTGGCAACGAGCCCGATCTGTGGTTGCAGAACACCTTCCGTACCGCGCCCTGGGATGGAAAGCTATACACAACACAGTTTCTCGACCGTGCCGAGGCCGTCTACACCCGTGTGCTGCAGCCAGCGGGTCTACCTTCGTCCTTCTTCGAGCCCCCTGCGACTGCATCCACCATCGGCACCACCTTCGAGATCTCACAACTGGTGAGCGATGGCATGATGGAGGGTAGGAACGGAGACAACTACGTGACTGTATGGAACCAGCACGATTACTTCTATTGTAAGTCGCCACCACCTTAAACTGTGGTACGGAGCTGCACTAACAGCTGGCAGTCATTGGCGTCACGCCTACACCTATTACACTTAATGACCTTATGCAATTCGACCAAACCAATACCCAATTCGCATACTGGGAGAAACAGATCAAGATTGGCCTAAAGACTGGCCTGCCCTACGTCCTCCGTGAGATGAGTTCCATTGGACCCATCGGTATGCCTGGCGTCTCTGACGCATTCGGTGCATCTCTCTGGACCCTCAACTTCTTCCTATACGCCGCCTCCCTCGACATTGCTTCCGTGCAGATGCATATGACTGATAACTCCAACGCAAGCGCCTGGCAACCGATAGAGTTGTACGGTCGCGCTCCATTCGTACGAACACTCTACTATGCCCATGCCGCCATGGCACAGATCGTCGGTAACGGTAACGGTACCACTCAGATTTCCAGCATGAGCACCAGCAACGTCGGCTCTTCGTACGACGGTCGTATCCGCGCATACTCCATGTACGCTCATGACAGCCTGCAGGCTGTGATCATGCTCAACGGCAAGCAAGCCAACGAGTCGCAGTCCAACAAGGGCAGCTTCACCTTCAACGTCAACTTCGGCTCATCCAATGCCAACAAGGACGTCTACCTCTCCTACCTGACCGCTGATGGTGCTGACTCCCAGACTGGTGCCACCTGGAACGGCATATCCTATTCCGACACCACTGGCGAGGCAAGCATCGTCGACACCACACTCCACACAGTCACCCTCGATAGCTCCGGCAAAGCTGCAATCCCTGTTCGTGATTCGCAAGCCGTTGTTGCCAACATTGGGTGGCAGATCGGGAGCACAGCGGTCCTGAAGAGTGACGGCAGCACTGCTAGGAAGAGTAACGCTAGTCCTCCCACCACGCCCACCATCTTCACCGCCGTAGCGGCCATGATCGCCACCACCTTTGTTCTCCTAGTCTCCAGCGCCTAAACCTAGACTCTTAATACGAGATCGCCATTTTCCTTTTGTCATTGCATAACTGGGTACAGGCTATCAAGCATTTGACGGCGTTACATTGGGAGCATGTTCTGCATTTAGTTAATTGCTAGACTCCAGTTGGAGCCGCTCACGACAAAACTTTTCATTCCTGTTCGGTATCTGGATATTCGCCTATGGCGGAATCGGGTAGCGGCGTACATAAGTGTACATGCATACATGAATCACACCATGTTAAAACTTCAAGTTAAGTTCGCACCTTCCTCGCAGAAGCGCCTGGTGACATTGGACAAATTAGAGAGGAAGAGACACTCATGGCAGCTCCCTATGCTCCGGCTTCATACACACCAGCTCGTACTCAATCTTGTCCTGCAGCCTGTTCATCTCGAAATTGTGCTCATACAATGCAACATCCTCGCCACTCTTGCTCTGTCCCCTCAATGCCGCCGCAAGCGCCTCGAAGAAATTCGGAAGAAGAGCCTCCGTATCCCTCTCAATCTGTGCATTGAAGATATCGCCTCGGCCCTTACTACACAACCGCTTGCGTACATCCTTGACAAACTCCACGCGCACAGCCCCTCCCCGTACAATAGCCCTTCGTGCGTCTTGATCCCGCTCAACCCACTCCCTCACAATGCTCGCATGCATATTCGTATGAATTGATGTAGGTGGATGCCCCACAGCTGCACGTTCAGGCAGCCCAGTGTCCGAGCGCTCAAAGCGTCCACGGATGCCGAATACATTTACCAGATGCTTTGTCCGCGCCTTCCGCACCGCCGTGGCGATCTCAGGCGTGATGGCTTGCGAATCCAGACTCATAGCGTCGCAGAAGGGTTGTGCACAGCTGGGTACGCCACAGCGTAGTACCGAGGCGCCGAAAGGGTTTGCAAAGGGAATGAGTGTGTTGTGGGATTCTGCTTGAGTGGGATTGATGAGAGCGGCGTTGTGCTGGGCGAATATCGAGAGTAGGATGTGCTGGTGGGAGGAGACGGGGACCGAGAGCTTCGGGTCCAAGACGGCGGGGGCGAGGGGCTCGGAGTGTGTTGTAAGGTTGAAGAATGTTTGCGCTGTGCAGTGGCCGCGCTGGGTGAAGAGAAGCCAGAAGAGGAGAATCTGAATCTTGTGCATGATGGCCTTGTTGGTCACGCTGGAGGACACCTCTGCAAGGCAGATGGATAGGCGTTGCTTGAAGATGTCGAGGTCATCGAGTATGGAAGCTTCGCCGTGATCCACGGGTACCAGATCACCGTTGAAGTCGTAGTAGATGACCTTAAGGTACTTTTGCTTCCAGTGCTCACGGTCGGCAAATGTGTCTCCAGACCCACGATTTAGGGCAATCTGGAGATCTGCAAGATACTTGGCAGCAATCGAGTGCAGCAGCTTCGCGGACTGTAACCGGCTGACATTGTCAATTGAGAACGCCCCTGTGTGTTGACCAAGGGTCAGAAGGCTCTTGAAGCCCGCCACTGGGTAGGTCACAGCGAAGCTTGCAAGACCATTGGTCTCAAAGTCTTTCGCTGCCCAAAGCAATGCCTGTGGGAACCTGACCCATTCTCCGGTCTCATTGAACGTCTCGCGTGTGCGTGTGTTCTGGATCAGCTGATCGAGCATCCACCGAAACGTTCCAAGGCGTTGTCTAGCCTCATGCTGCTCATCTACAGGAATCTGCGAGGTATTCATACCAGCTCCTGCCCACGACTTCATTTGCATGACGTTTTGAAGTATGGACATGAACAGCTGGGCCACTCCTGCAGCGCCAGTAGCCAGACGTGCAGTCAAAGCTGAGTAGAGCTGGTCGTTGATGTACTTTTTGTTGCTTCCGTTGTATTGGACAGCTGGGATGACAGCCGTAAGTCGTTCTTTGTAGATGGACATGCCTCCAGGTCCGAGAAGTGCACACTGGAAGCACACGTTTTGGCTCGAGATCAGATCAACGTTGTTCAAGGATGCTCCTGCAGCGAGAGGGAAGTTGAGGGCAAAGTCGCTTGTGTTATAATCCGTGTGCTCAGGGTCAGTCTCCTTGAAACAGATCGACATGATCTCTTGGTTACCGCAGCATACAAGGCAGTAGCCCTTACACGATGGCGCTTCCAGATCCAATTTAGCCATATCAATCGTAGCACTTGAGTCAACCTCTTCGGCACGCCGAGCTCTGTTGCTTCTACGACCTATAATTTCTGCGTTGTAATTGGCAGCCTCAGTAGATGCCAGTGACCTCAGTGCTGCATCCACGAGTTGGTTGCGTTTCTTCAGTGCCTGTTCGGCTGCTGACCCTGCAAAATCGGCAATTGTTTTTCGGTAGTCTCGTCGGTTCGCCGCATGTGCGGCACGGAGTTGCTGCTGAAGCTCCTCGCGCTGTTCGTCACTTGCCGCGGTATCTGCCATCTGGACGATAATGGCTGCGCCTCCATTTCGGTCCTCTAATTTAGGTGCCACCTGTTCGACTTTCTGTGCTCGAACGAATGTACGAAGCTCTGGGATGCGCTGTCGGGTCTTGCAAGCAATGGCAAGAGCATCGAAAGCCTCGTCGGCCAGAAGATTGATCGCATCTGAATCTGAGAGTAATTTAGATGCGAGCAGAGCATCAAGGTCGACGTTTACCGGGCCGTAATGTTGCGCCTCCCATGCTGAACCAAGGCTGATACTTCCTGTGCTTGCTAATCGTGTCTCTGATCGGGCGACCTTGATGTGGCTCTTTTGGCAATGGGTGAAGAAGTCGGTTTCATCTCTGAAAACTGTCAGGTCGGTCCAGCTGGCCAGATCTCTTGCCGCTGTAGATCCGCCCAGCTCCGCAAAACATCCCTTTCCTGCGACGACGTAGATCTTGCCTGTCTGCACATCCTTGAATAAGATCAAGGTGTCATGAGAGCTGGCATAGAAGGATATGCCAATACTGATGTTCGCTGTTCCGGGAGTACTACCGCGCGAGCCGGTTATGAGGAACACAAGTGGCACATTGAGAATCCCGGCGTCGTAAGCAAGGTCCGCCAGTTGATGGACATTGTCATCATAGATCTCTCCATCCGTGAGCAAGAACCACACGTCCGATTTTCTGATGGCACTCAGAGCTGCAGAGTTCGCAAGGATCTCGCTAGGGTACGTTCCGCCATGATTCGAACGCCAGTTTACAGAGTCAAATAGCGTAGTTGGGTTGTCGCACTTCGTACCCCACAGAGAAATTGCGTCCGTTGCGCTGGTGTGTCTTCCTTGGAAGGCGTCGACGAATGCACGCTCTTGGCGGAGTATACCACCTGTTGTAGATCCAGAGTCATCGACGGCAAAGTACTTGCGCCCCTCTAGAAATGCCGTGTATTCAGTCTTGTCCTCCTCGAAACTCGAAGGGACGATCTTCCAGGAGGCCATATCGAGCTTCGCTGCTCAGGTTCTGAGAGTTGCCACGAACTTAGTTGTTCAAAGGTGAAGATTCACAGAAAGAAGTTGGAAACAAGGAAGGTAGATAAAGAATTGATGCTGGCTCCGGGATTGTCTGACAATCGTGAAATGGAAGGGCCGGCCAGAGATTGCCAACAACGACTGCTGCGATGAGATTGAGGAAGAAGCCACAAGATCACAGCCTTACTTATGCATCTATTCGATTAGCATGACTGTTTGATACAGCCACGACGCGATCTGCGAATGAGGCCTAAAGGACGCATCGGTCGCCAGGCATCAGCCGAACGCCTTTCCCATCCTGGCTAGACTGGAGAGTTGCCTCCATTCGTTGTGTACATATCGAGCGATCATTTTCGTACAGGGACGAGAAAGGGGCGAGATGACACGGCACTCTGTTCTCGTCATGGTGTTACTGGAGTCAAGAAAGAAGGGCGGATGAAGTGAGAGGCTGAACGAGCGTTAGTGACTGAATGCAGTTAGGCTGGCCCGTGTCGTGGCGCCCTTTCGATAGTCACCTCCGTCACTCGTCTTGTCATCTCGGACCTGTGACTCAAGTCCATCGCCTTACCGGGTTATGGAGTGCCCGTGGTATATGAGACTCCAGGTCACTATGCTCAGCCGGCGCCTCACAGCCTCGGATGTGTTTTCGCAACACGGTATCACCACACAAAGAGATATGCCAGGGAAAAGTGCTGCACTCGCCCGTTTCTCAACACGAAATTCTTTGCGAACATACTGAATCAATCTCATGGAAACACCACATCAATGGTCGCCAAAGAAATTTTCAGCACGTTTCACCACACCTTGCCTGCTGAAAAAACTGTCATAGGTAAAAGCATCACGCTAGCAGTCGATGCCGATGTTAGCAATGCGGCTTCGTATATCAATACACGGGATCTTCGAGAGCCAGACCGAGGACAACATGACTGGTACAAGCAGCATGTGCTCCTACAACAGCACCAGCAGCGAATTACGGCGCTCCCACCCGGAAACTTCGTTGCACTCTTCGCGCAGTGCACAGAGTCGAGATGATATATATACGCTTGTCGTACCGGGGAATTATTGCAGAAATGCGAGCAGAGATGTTCTCAGATTGGCTGCAGCAGGTCCCACACCATAAAGAATCGACATCAACCGCATCTGTAAGCCAGGACTCAACATCCGCCTCGATTCAAAGTGAAGATTCTCACACCACGAGCATCGCAACACCATCTACGCCAAATTCAAGATTCAGTTTCAAACTCATTTCTAAGTCGCAAGAGATCTGTACACCTGCTCAGCACACTGAGCCACAATTCTCTTCGACAGGGGTTACCAAGGGCGTCTGCTTTTTTTCAAAATGCTGATGGCCTCGCGATACCGACTACAGATTCAAGCAAAGCAGTAGGTACGCAGCAGCCACTTGAAAGACCTCCAGTACCTGCCAATCTGCTTCAGATGTATTGTTCAGTATTGAGCCTGCAGCGACCAAGCCGGCGGCAAGCGAAGGGCCTCGGCCATACCTCAGCATCTCAAACGTCGACCACCTCAATACTTACAAAAGCGGGTCCTGGTCGCCATCAGCAGTAAATGGACGCTGTCACAGAAAACAATGGCCAGGTATACCCCCCACTAACAGCAGTACCAGTCAGGAAAGGCTGGGTGCGGAGAATGGCACAAGTGTTCGCAGAGCGCGGGGAGGAGAATCAAAACCAGAGAAGATCGTTCAACGTGCTCTAGTAAGCTAGGTACTAAAATATCCTGCTACTAGTTCCACTCGCTAGACATGCGATGCTAGCAGGAGGCGACATATCATCACTGCTAGTCTTTATTGACTCTCGTACTACTACAACAATGTCGTGCTCGCTTCGTCACTTCGTTATGATCATCAACAGCACTTTTACTTGAGAACCACATGTTTCCATCTCTCAGAGTCGGTGGAAGCTACGCTTTACACTTCCTGGCCGCATGTCAACAAGTGTCTCTCGCCATCAGCGGGTACCGTCCATGGTAGCTCGATACCTCCCAAGCTTCTCGTAGTCAGCATGGTGGCGTTGGCAGGGCTCTTAGGGATGATCTCATGACCCTCTGTAGCAAGTATTGAAAGCACGTGGGCAGCGGCTTTTGCGTTGATGGTGAGCGTCTGTGGGTTCGGGTTGTCGATTGTGTCACAGGCCTGGTGGTAGCACGGATCCTGCTCGACGCCAGTTCCGGTGTGCAGACCTCCCACAGGCTTTCCGATGTTCATGAATGACTGGTAATCACTGCCACCAGTGAAACGAGCAGCGGTGACGTTGATACCCTTCTTGGTGAAGTCCTCAACAAACATCTTCTCGATTGCGTCAGAGCCCGGGGCACCGGTGAGATTGAAGCTACTGCCATCACCATCAAAGACACCAAAGTAACCGCGAGAGACCATGTCAAAGTTGAGATATGTGAGGATGTTGTTCCTCTCTGTCACGTTGAGGTTCTGGGTGTAATATTTCGATCCCAGAAGGCCATTTTCTGAGTGAGATTAGCCCTGCAGTAGTGCATTTTGATTGGGGAACTTGCCTTCAGCTCCCCACCATCCGAATCGGACTTTGTTCTTGACTCCGAACTCCTCAAGAGCTCTTGCGATTTCAAGAATCAGGGTTGTGCCGGAACCATCGTCATTAATGCCTGCACCTGCCTGGACACTGTCCAGATGAGCGCCTAGCATGATAACATTGTTGGGATCACCGCCCTTGGTCTCGGTGAATACGTTTTGTGTGATTCTGGTCTCAACGGTCTGAGTCTGCTGGAAATAAGCCTCGACCGCTTCACCGGCATTGAGGCGAGCTACAAGGGCCTCGCCATCGACCTTGTTGATGTATCCAGCAGGACGGTATGCTTCCGGATTCGGTGCTGAGAGGGTACCACCAGTTACATTGGTGGTGACATCGCTGTAAATGATGACAGCAGAAGCTCCAGCAGCAACAGCAGGCTTGACGCGACCCGCAAGAGTGGTGCCGTCCGGGCAAGTTCCGCGCTGTACAAGTACGATTTTGCCTTCGACGTCGAGATTGTCATAAGATTCGTTGTTGCATCCCTCTGGTCCGGAAGCTCCAAGAACGAGAGGCAGTGTCAAACCCTCCGGGGTGGTTGAAGGTGAGTAGGAGAGGCCAATCACATGGTATGATGTGTTGCTAACGCTGAATTGGATGGAGTCGATGCGGTTAAACAAGGCTGGGAAGTCCTGGACCCATGTGTGGAAGTGCTTGTTCTTCTCTGTCTTCGAAAGGATGTACTTGACGCTGGCAGCGTATCCGGAAAGACCGAAAGCGCGGTTGCCGTTGTTCGCCTTAGCAATAGAGTCGAGAGCCTCGAGATTGCTCATAAGTCTGTTTCGATGTTAGAAGGCTGGCCTTCGACATTGATACCCTGAATCCTACTTCTTGGTTGTGATCTTCTCTTGGAGCTTCTTAGACGAGACCAGTCCTCTCCGGTCGTCCACCGATGCTGCAAGCGCCTGCGCCGTGCAGACCATCAGTAGCAAAGCATTAAACTTCATCTTGAAAGTGCGATTAGGGCTCTTTGTTGTTCAGTGGGGCTCGAGAACGAACCGTTGATGCGGGAGGCAGCACTTGATATACCCACGACCGGGTGGCTGGCAAGGGTGCACGGGCACGGGACCTTCCCATTCCACTGTTATCGGAGCATTCGACGCTTCTTCGCGGTCCCTGTGTCCAGAGAGGCAGTTACCAAGACTGCAGATCGCCGGTGCCAAGAGCGGAGATTGACACCTTCCCAAGTCGTGAAAGCGCTCTCCTTGGCAACTGCTGCTCGTCATTGTCACAACATCAGTGGAATAAACAGTTGTAGGATTGAGCAGATTTGTCGGAACATAGTATGTCTCTTCTCGAGATGGGAAAAAATCATAGCGAGTAATTCAGGCAGACGCATCAGAAAGCAAAATCGGCAATCGGGGACCCGATCTAAGCATCACACAAAGTCTATTTCGAGGGACTGCCGGTGCCATAGTAGTCAGCGTATTAAGCTGAGCCGAACCTGGGGTTTCTCCATCACTTTCACGATCGAAAGCGAATGCCAGGTTGAACATCATGAGCTCCCCCTCCTCTTCTTCGCCTTTATCCCCACTCTCACTGTCATTGGTCGTTACCATCCATCATGATGGGACCTTGGAAATTCCCACCCAGACGCTGTGTGTAGACCTCGATCCAGTCATTAGACTCGTCCTTTGTAGTTTGGACCCGGCTCCTGCTTTGCGATGAGAATCGTGTCCTTCAGCAGTTCGAAAACGGTTTCCATATCTCCTAAAGTCATGGAGCCGACATCGGCGAGGTCCTGTTAGTGATCCCTCAGGAACGACCGAATGATGTTGTTGCATTGTTCCTCCGACTTGAACGCGGTAGGCATCTTCTCGGCGAAACGCAGCATTATCGCGGCGTATAGGATCATGAAATCCGATTTTGATCGTGCAGACGCCATCGTTATCTGTGCTTGTTGACCGAGGAAGAATAGTGGTGGGATATGGTCGTGGAGCGATGAGATATCTCCGTTGGTTTCCACTTGTCTTGAGCCACACGGACTACGGTTGACGTCGAATACAATTGTCGCGAGTCTCTTCAACCTGAAGTCCAAGACGATGGCTACAAGTAGTAGCTGAGAGGCAGAACAGCTTCTCCCAGGATGTCAGATGTGATGCAGCATCGTCGCATCACCACCTTCAGTGTGAATCTTAACGGTCGGAGGCCTGAAAAGATGAGTGTAGACGACACCTAGTCCGTAGTTCCCGTTGTCCGGGATGTCCTTGAGCATCTTTCTTGTCTTGCCGAAGTGTGTCTTGCTCTCTTTCTGTCTTGCGGCGAAAAGTTCGTTGTCTTCCGCGGAGATCTTCATCAAGATCTGGAGGTCAACGTTTGTCTTGTAAGACAGAAAGTAGTGTGATTCGGGCGAGATGCGCTTCTCGAGGAGGTTGCTCTGGATCTCGGAGGAGGTCATACCGCTGCTGAGAGATCCTTCCAGGCTATACTTGTTGAGGAACGCGCTTCGCGCGCTCTGCCCTTGTGACGGAGAGAGCTTGACCTGAGGGCTCAGATCGTTGTACTCGTCGATCCCCCTCAGCCAGACTATCATGCGAAGTGCTTTGATAAGTACGGCAACGAGACCAAGTGCGAAGATGACAGTGCGTTGATGGCCACGTCCACTACTGTTCGATTTGACTCAGATACGTACAGAGCACGAAGATAAGGATGACAAGGAGGACTGGAAGAGTATGTTGCACCCGCCCCTATCAAACTAGCGCCAGCGCTAATACTTCACAGAGAAGGAAGAAGAACGCAAGAGCAAGTAGTGCCGTCTTTCATTTGCATTCCTCGATACTGACTCAACTGACAGAGAAGGAGGAAGCCGACCGCAAGTACAAGGAAGAACAATACAAGAAGAGTCGGTTCCTAGCCGCCTCCAACTTCGACATATCTACTGAAAAATGCGACAGAGAAGGAGGAAGAGGAGCGAAGTACGTCGCAACGTTTACCTCCAGCCTTCAATAAGCACTCAACTAATGCTCAGAACAGAGAAACACGAGGAGGAGCGCAAGAAGCAAGAAGACATTATGCTTACTTGATCCCATCGAGGACTGCAACCAAACTCCTTACTAACTTTATCGTAGAGCACAAACCTGTTCCTAAGCCTCACCCTCACCCTCACTCTGAGTCTCCCAAGAAAGAGGGTAGGTCATTCGTAGCTCAGCACCCACGCTCATTTACTGATACGCTCAGAATATAAACCCACTCCTCAACCCCAGCCTCACCCAGCGCCCCCGAAAGATGAGAAGGACAGTTACAAAGCATCGATCCACCTGCCTAAGAAGGAGGAGACCCCTGCCCCAGAACCGAAGCCGGAGTGGAAGAAGTACGTTTTCGATGAGTAGATCACCTTGAAGTGTGAGGGCGGTCACATTATGAACACTGGCAAGGCTTCCTAAGCTGGCTCGTTTCGATTCCTTTGAGCGCTGTTCGCTTTGTCAGATTGGACATATCTCGCCCACAGTGGTTCGAGACGTGAGACTACCCGGCTTGCATGTGGCCGAGGTAATGCTAGGCTGAGCTTGGCTACATACGCATTGGCCTGATGGCCTTTGCACTTACTGAAGTCCCTTTTTGACAGTAACGTAATACACGAGTATCCCACATGAGCTCCTCTTCTACCTCGAGACACTGCGGTGAGGCGCATGATGTTGAAGGCACGTTTCTGAAAAATCTCAGTACAGCATCCATAAAGGCCATTGTTTCGAATTTGAATGCGAGGGCAAGACGAGGAGCCAGCGGACCTGGCATTGTGAGGCAGAAATTGACCTCTGTGGAAGCAGTCAGGGCAGATTTACCTGGAGGCTACGCTAACAATATCTCTGGCACCCAGCTACCAAGCTTTATTTGAACGCGGAGGGAGCGGTGAAGGGGCCATGAATTTTCTGCTACAATCAGAGCTACTGCCTCTCGAGTTTCGTCTTCGGTCGTTCATGCAAGGCTAGAATGACATGTACGCTCCAAATGGCATCAAACCCTTCTATGGCTTGCCAACCCAGAGGTAAGTAGACAATTGGTGAGAGAGCTTGCGTGCATCACTGACAATGCAAACCTCAAGTGAGACTCCAACGAATTTGCTGTGAACTCGAAGCCATCAAGCAGAGTGCACGCTAGCTCTGAGCTAAGTACGATCCAGTAACGCGCGGACTCGCCCAAGCAGATACAACCTGGGCAGCTATGTCAGTATCATACGCGCATCGACCTTTACCCCCGCACCTTCACTCACAATACAGCGAGCGCACTGGGCAGAACCCTCACCGTCTACCCTCATACCGATCTACACCAATCTGCCGTGTATCTTGTCATCCTGTCTCCGACTTCACAGCTTGCAGTCTACGAGGTCCGTTTCAGCTCGAATGGAGCTATGTTCAACACAGACCCCTTTCTTTCGCCAGGATCGCATTCGAAAACAGCTCTCCCTCTTGCCGTATCATGATCACGCCGTCTTGATCTGACAACCTTTTAACCGATTCCAAGACCGTCGACTGACGACGAATGAAGACCTTGCGAGCGTAGCCACTTTCTAGTGCATAGAGTTCAGATTCGGCTATTACACGATCCATCCAGCTCCTAGATGCAAGACCCCTCAGTCTTCGCAGCTGCTAAATCCTCCCTGCCGGGTGAGCTCTTTAACGGATATTTAGAAGTCTCCAAGACACGGACCACCAACGACCCAGCCATTGAGACCTCCGACGAGGAAGATCATCCGCGAGTGCCGGTACCTCTCTTCAACGTCAAGCGCGTGAAGCCGGCGTGTGCGTTTGAGGACTATTCGCAGCGGCAGAGGAACTTTGCTATGCCTGCCCCGCCACCCTCGCACTGGTATCGAACACTTCCATCTTATTGCCCACATGCCAGACTCATCAATTAGCAGAAGCATGATGGTGCATGGGTCTGTTCTTGTACTGCTGCTCGATGGTCGGAATCGAACGGGCGCAACGGCCTCGGTTCGTGGCACGGTCCATCACAGACAAGTGCGGACCTCCCAAAGTCTCTGCAATACTGCTCCAGAACGTCCACACAACTCGGGCGCTTCATTCGGCCACTGATTCGCCAAAAAAATCGACGTTGGCAGGATTCGAACCTACGCTCCCGAAGGAACAAGATTTCTAGTCTTGCGCGATAACCACTCCGCCACAACGCCGAAGATCACTAGCTAGTTAGTGCTGATGACGATGGAAGGTTTCACAGACGGGATCATTATGTTCCAGATCGCTGGACACTGGGCAAAGCCAACAATGCCGCGCTCCTCATGAGCGTTGCCATGAGATCCGACGAGGACGGTGGGACAGCTCGAACCTACGCAAACCTCGACGAGCTCAACGTCATTGTTTAAAGATTCCTGTCAGCCAACTGTGCCGACATTTTCGACCCTAACGTCGTCGCGATGGGGGATCTGAGAGAACTCGTCGACACAATCTCCGAGGCTTGCACGATTGGTGTCTCCGCAAAAGGCCACTATACATTGAAGCAGAGGAAGCAAGGCCATGCTAGCGATGTAAATACAAAACCAATGGATCACGCCTGGACAGAGACCTTCTCACAGGCGCTCCTGCCAGACCTTCGAGCTCCCATTGTCATCAATCTTGACGACTCGGACAGCGAGGACACCAGCGAAGACGAAGATCACGAGGTTCAGACCGTGGACGACCCTGCTGCCAATACACCAATAGAGCAGCAGCAGAAGATACCATCTACATGCGCCGTCAAGGACTGCAAGAAGCCACCTAAAGAATTTGATCACTGCCGGAAGCGTCTGAAAAAGGGCGCCAAGCTGCTGTAGATCCCCAAGGACCCAGCGTACCTGGAGCATCTAGAATGGCTGAAAGGTCAAACGTCAGATGAGAAGGTAGAGACCTATCTGATCGACACAGAACATATCAACACCTTCGAGCACGTAATGCTAGTGGCCTGGCACGTGTCTGTCCGCAACTTGGCGGACAATGATGAAGAACTGCACGCCTTTGTCCATTACGATGAACACTCGGTCGACTCAATGTTTGGGAGTCTCGCCGCACTTGATCTCCTTACCGTGAAAATCGTAACACTCTAGAGACTGTGTTAATGTGGAGCAGATTGGAGCAAGTGATGGACAACGTACTGTCGTGGACTGGTGGCTTCTCATCTGGAACAGGCTTCTTCTCGCACTCGATCTCCTTGCCATGGTAATCATAGCATTTCTTGGGGTCTTGCGGAGGCTCTGTACCATGAGTCAGTGGGAGTTGCATGGATAAGAAGTGGTTGACCTACCATGCTCTGGCGCCTCATCTTTGGGTGATTCCTCAGGCTCTGCAATGAGATCAGCTAAACCTCCCTTGATAGCATCGTTTTGAACAGAGTCATACTCTTGTCAGGCTGCTTCTCGCATGCCTTTTCCTTGCCATACTCAGTAAAGCACTTGGGAGGGTATTCCAGATCCTTGACCTTCGGTTCTGTGGGCTCTGCACCATACGTTAGCGGTGGTAATGTGGACCGACCAGGAGTTGATGGCATACTGTGTTCTGGCAGGTCGTGTTTGGGAGGCTCCTCGGGCTCTGTGATGAAGTCAGCGATGAGTCTCTCGAGATCATAAACGTCAGTGGACATACTCTTGTCGGGCTTCTTCTCGGGCTATTTCTCACAGGGTTTCCCCTTGCCGGCATGGTCGTAGCAGTGTGGGGTGTAAGGCTCAGGAGTCTTGTGCTCGTTGGTGGTCTGGACATCCTGCTGGCGGGCCTGGATGGGCGTCGCTGCAACACTGAAGATCAGGATGGCGACAACGGCAGCCTGAGTGAGATGCATGTTGTCGGTCGGTGCTGGCGCTGTGTAGCAATTGAAGTGTTATACGAGAGAAATTAGAAAGCGATCGATGTTGCAACGACCGACTGAGGAAGTTGACAAGCTTGTCTCGTGCGATGCTGACTTCGTGGAGGCACTCTCTCTCCTCTTTATACAGGAGCCCGCTTGAAGCCTTCCGTGTGTTGCTACTCTTCCATCCAACCCAGTCAGGCCGCCTGCGCGGATGTGTTTCGGCATTGGAAGCTGGATTTCCCTAGAAGTACCCTAGAGGCTAGAGCCTTGGGGCGCGCCTCGAGTGCCGCGTTGCAGCTCCCATTTCCACGATAGTTTCAGCCCGAGCCCGCATTGCTGGATGCGAGTACCTATGTTGGATGTCAACTCCTTCCGGGCAATCGCCACTCGTGTGCTCTCGTTCCTAGGTCGCTGCCACGGCTGTCTACAAGGTAATATTGCCCAGGAGTCCACATCGCGGCGGAATCGCTCCGATGTTCCCGAGGGCACCAGGCGCTCCTACTTAGCGAGTACCTACTCAAGGTACAACTGGCTGATGAGCTATGAGCCAGAGCGCCCAGGAACAATCGATCAAGCCAATTCTCTTCACCTATAACCCACCCAGTCGAACTTCTCGCAGGACTCCAGACAAAGCCACTGTAGGCACTACAACACGGTTGCCTTGCTCATTAACGCTGAAGGCCCGCGCATTGGGCGCTCGAGAAAGCCTCAAGCAACCAACACAGGAGAGTTTGGAGGCATCCAGCACGCGTAACACGGTCAACGCGAGGCCATTGTCTCGCACTACCCAAAAGCTGATCGTGGAACAAGGCAAAAAGAGTCATGTGATAAGCTGCGTGGGAGCGCATGAGGCCCTGTCGGACGCAAGGACTTAGTCAGGAAATTGAAGCTACTGATGCATGAAGCGACCGACGCGTGACCCATACCGGTAGGCAGTGACGTAGTCGGCCCGAGCTTAAGCTAAGCCCCCTCCTCCTACAAGGCAGTCACGACCGCATCAGCACTCTTTCTACAACAATAATCCTGCAACTAAGTGACCCTTCAACAACAGCCTCAAAACACCGCCAAAATGTTCAAACACGTTCTCGCCGTCCTTCTTCAACTCTCCATGTTTCTCCTCGTCGAGGCTGCACCAGTTGCCGTCCAAAGCGCTCAGCCGTGGCAAGCTGGAACTGGAGGAGGCATCGTTGGATTCATAGTTCTTGTCCTCGACATCATTGCATGGAGTAAGCTTCCTCACTTAAGTTTCACTGAGCAATAGCTAACGTATGCGTCAAAGTCGAGATCTTTAAGTCCAACCGCCCCGTCTCCGGCAAGGTCATCTGGGCCCTCGTTGTCTTCCTCGTAAGTGTTCTTGCTTGGGCTTCAGTGAGCGTCAGCTAACATGCGCGCCACAGTTTCCTGTCGTCGGCATGATCATCTATTACCTCTTCTCCAACCGCCAGGCCCACAACACCTACGAGCCTATCAGCGCATAAGCGAGCATGGACACGCGACCTCTAAACATACCTCACAGTCCCAGCAACGGGCAACTGAATCGCCCGAGCATACAGTCGGCTTAATTGAGGAAGCAGAAATCTTTGCGAAGTTCACATTACAGGCGTACGCTCGATATTGGAAGTAGCGAACGGAGTTGGTGGTTGACCTCATTTCATTGGACGTTCGTTAGGCGCTTCTGATAATCATAGGGCGCGAAGATCGCGGCTGTAGTCACCGTCTATTCAATACGAATCATTTAAAACTAGATACGTACCACATCATGGTGCCTACACGACACATCCAACAAGCCTTTCAAGATGCTGCGACGGACAGACAGACTATAAGGACCCGGGAAACTCACACTACGCATAAACGTGATCAGGTCTCTTGCGTCAACGCCTTGCATTATTTTGAGAATATTCAGGCGTGCAAGTGACACCGTTCGAACTCAGCTATTGATTGGCTCGTTGTCCGAGAGAGTCTGTACGGGGGACGATTAAGGACAAAGTGCTAGAAATCAAACAGCGAACAACAAAACCCGGAACCCAAAACCTGAAAACGTGAAAACCTAAGAATTAGTTCAAGGACAGGAGCACAGAGCAGATGAAAGCAAGGGGGACAGCTCATCGAAACGCTGTATCGTATTGTCCTCATTCCATTATTTCGCAAAGATTACGAAGCCGTCTGGGAACCCGGCAAGTAGCCCAGCACTGGGTCTATGGTGCAGCTGAAGCTAGTCTTAGCTATCGGAGCAACCCTATACGGTTCAATCTACTCCATGCGCATCGAAGCTACGCGCTGGGTCTATGAGGTACAGTCCTGGCCTATGTCACCCGCCTTCAAGTCAAAGCTTGGGATCTGCTTCCTGCAGAACAACATCCTGGTTCTACTCGCTCGCTCGCTCGCTCGTCGACGTTGGTGGTGAGCTGATATGGATTTCTGCTGGGGCGGTTGTACGATCCGC
Organism: Didymella exigua CBS 183.55; assembly: GCF_010094145.1. Lineage (NCBI taxonomy): Eukaryota > Fungi > Ascomycota > Dothideomycetes > Pleosporales > Didymellaceae > Didymella > Didymella exigua. The sequence continues at coordinate 393,588 of NW_022984789.1, forward strand.
TGTCTACATGAAATTGCACAAAGATCCAGCTCAGCTGCGAGATGTCTGTTCTCGACGCTGAGATGAGGCGACATCTTTGGAGCACCATCCTCGAGGTTCCGCTGCAGTCAAGTCTTGTTTCCGGCGGGCCATGCTTCATTCAAGTGAACGAGTTCTATATACAGCCGCCATGTAACTACAATGACGCAGATCTGGAAGCCGCAGAACCTATGACTAGACCATCCGACGTCCGATCAATACACACAGACCTCCGTTGCGATTACTCTAAGGCAAACATTCCCAGCTCGTCTTGCTGTTGTAAAGTTTCTAAGCGATCCTTTTTCAATTGGAACATACGAAGAAACCCTCAGACTCGATCGCGACATTCGAATAGCGTACAAGGACGTCAGACGCAAACTTCAATCAATCTCTGCCAATGCGCAAGCAACACCCGGAAAATTCGAACTTCAAGCAGTCGATTATGTGCTGCACCGCTATATATTGTCTCTTCATCTGGTCTAATTTGCTGGATCACTGCATGGAGCGACTTATGCGTATACCCGGGAGTCGGTAGTTGGGTCTTCGCTGGAGCTATGGTGGCTGGTGGGGTAGCAACCCGTCGTTCCCATATACAGAAACCGATCTCCCACGGCTTTGCAGACGTGGCTCCGGTTTCTCTTGCGCCTTCGCTTTCCGGTCAGCATCCCTACTTGGCGTTGAGCTACGCGCCTTGCACCAAGAGGGCAGCATTAGCGAAGTCAACATCCGTCCGACCTTATCAACATAGTCGACGACGCCGCAGACTGGTATCTACAGTGCACTAAGGCTGGAGAGACGGGTATCAAGGGGTACATGCTGCTCAGTATATTGGCTGTACAGATTGACGCGCTCGTACGACACGCTCCGGAGGAAGGAATGCCATTGATACTTGTCGAGGCATTAGAACGCGTGGGAGAGCAGTGTATACCTCTGCTTGACGAACTAGCGGGATGCAAACAACCTAATGAATATGTTGACCCTTGGCTGAGCACGGACTTCCAGCACTCGGCGGGCCTCTTGGAGGACTGGAACACGTTGATGGCAGATGCATTCAATCTTGGGACTCGGGTGTCATTTGATTTTTCTTGACCTGAGGAGTCCTGCCATGAGGATCATGAATGTGGCGAAGCCATACCCTCATGATGAGTTGTCGGACGATGATTTCGCCGACTATCTTAAATGAGAGCATCTCTTCGAAATTGCTTCTTGACTCGGATGTACAAACATTGGACGAGGTTTCGAGGTCTTTGGGATTTAAGCAATCAAGATTTTCCTGGCCCTTCAAGTCGATACACTCGACGGTTTTGATCAGAGCTAGCTTCTGCAGTGGTGGCCGGACGAAATTAGAGATAGGACGCGAGTAGAGTTATGAACTGTTGTACTTAAGAGACCTGCATGCTAGCAAATCTCTCAGCAGGTTGAATGATCCAGAAATGACGCAACACTAATGTTGGGCTCGGGACTAAGCGGTAAGAGTCAGAACACGACGCGAAAGGCAGATGACTGCTAGTGCGCCTATTACTCGTTCTGGGAGCGCATGTTGCGACTGAAGACTTGGTCGAGGAAGAGAGGCACTGGCAAAGCTTAGGAACAATGGAGGGTTGGGACCTAAGTTGCAAGGTGCTGTACCAATATCGAGGGTCTTTGGTGATGGTACCGATATGTAGCTTAGAACGCGTCACGACCAACGCCACTGATGTGGAATCAGGAAGGAGCGCGACCATTCCCACAGGTCGAAACGAAAACCTCATCATTGTCATGCGCTGCTCATGTTCAGCTTTGTGTCCACGACTGCGTCTTGGTGCTGTATCGTTGAACGTTCGCAGCTGAAGCTGTGTGGCGTCTCGCCAGTGAGACTCGGCCAATGACATCACGAGCGTCAGCTCCGCGCGACTGTCCATCAAGTGCGGAACGTACTTGACCGCTATTCCATCAGACGTAAGCCTCCCCGAGCTCTCACCACCATGCACTGACACAATGGGCAGTCTTCTGTCTACTTCGCAGCCGAATCTGGAGTGGAAGTCAGAAGCGCAGTTCGCAATGGAGTCGTCGTGTTTCTGCGTTGTTTGCGGATCGCCGTTCGACCTATCGGGTGACATTTACAACCTTGACGTAGAGGCGGCTCGCTACAAGGTCAACATAACGCATTCAAGACACCAGACAGTGGCTTACGGTGCTCAGTGGATGCGAAACCACCGCCTTATTAGCAGCCGACATGATATTCACCACCACAATTTAGCAGGCCTCTCAGAAGACGACTTTCAGTATGTATATTGGCAAGCGGCACGTGCTCTTAGTGACCTTCAAGTAGCTCTGCTTGTTACAACACATCCGACAGCCCTGATGTCTTTCTTTCCGCAAGATCAACATGGGATGATGGCAGCGAACATCTCTTCCACATCGATGGACTGTACCCGGATACCAACATTCCATACATCATTACCTTCAACGCGATGCAACAGGCCCAAGACTACGACACTGTCTTTCCACTACACGAAGATTGTCTGCAGATCAGTCGTCGCGTCATCGACCACCTCCAGCCGGTCGCTTCGGACGGCCAGTCTCGGTCCAGCTTATCCATCTTGAATGAAATTTTGCAGTCTCGTTTTCGTCAGAACGCAAAGCGCGCCAGATCTGATAGTCTCATCGCAAGGAACGACCTCCTTGATCTTTGCACTGCAACAGATATGAACGGTCCGAGAAGTGTTATCGGATTATCGCTTCTGGAGTGGTGGGAAGGACTGTTCGACGTCAGCAGCCATACACCGCTCCTCTTGCAATACTGATGTATACACAGAAATTTTACACAGATCCATTATGCTCAGAAAGTGTCACGGCCTGTGTCCACAGCCTGCTTAAGAACACTCACGCCCCCAACGCTCCTACAGTATTTTATAACCCGCCGAATCGAGGCTTGAGCAGGATAGAATGCCTGCCAGCTGAGATGCTCAGTCGGATCAGTAATCGACTCTCACCAATGTCAGCTCTTGCGTTGCATCGGACGTCGAGAACACTAGCTCTGAAGGTGCCGTTGGACAACCATTTCTGGTGCACAACAATCATGAACGGCACAGCTCTCCCATACCTTTGGGACCTCGATATCGAAATGCTTGAGGCGCGCCTACGAAAACACTTAGCGACTTCGACAGACCCGGGTGCAATGTGGGATTGGAAATCGGTCGGACGGCTGCTGGCAAGAAAACACTTCCCAATTAAAAGCTGTGATCAGCGAATTGTAAATATACCAAACAGCCTCTGGAACCGACGAAGGATCTGGTCCGTTGTCGAAGAAGCATATACGAATGACTTTGGCGGGTCTGTAGGGGGAAAACGAAACGAGAGCGTCATTGAAAAGCGCGAAAGACGTGAGCCTGTGTTTGGCTGGCAAGTGGAGGAAATAATGGACGATCTTGGGCACTACTCATGAAAATGCCTACGGCATTGTACTACCAGATCAAATTCATCCACTGCCCCAACAGCGAGCCATACCCGTCGTAGACGTTCTCTGTCAGGTCAGTAATGTACAGCCACTCAACACTACGCCTTGCATTATCAACCACCTTCCGGAGACGCACATCGCCAGTAGTAGTTGGCGTCGAGTGGATCAACAGGCCAAAGTTTTGCCTGTGCAGACTATGCTGTTCCAACTTTTTGACGCTGTTGCTCAGCTGCTCGCGACTTGGCAAGTCCGAATAGGCACCTTCAAACACGACAATCATATCAGCCCTATAAAGGACCAGACCGACATCTGGCACGCAGCCCGGATTATGCACGACTAGCTTCGGTTCGAGAAAGCCTTCCGAGTGTCGCACTGTCGCACTGATGTTCCTGAGGTATTCGCTTGCGTCCGCCTCATCCTTGTACGGTGTCTGGTCGAAGAATATCCCGTTTAGCTTCAGGTCCTGGAACTTAGACCACTCACTGTATGTAGCAATCTCGGCGCGCACAGTAGCATTGTCGCGGGTACCGCGGTCGGTGCGTATGTAGCCAAGTGTCTGTACATGCGGATACACTTCCAACGCATTCAGGACGTCAACATACTCTGAGCTCGGTCGCGTGCCGTTCCCTGGCCCGTCATCCGGATTGATAATGACGGTGAATTTCACGTCCTGGTGTTCCACGATGCTTCGACATGTAAGCCACAGCCTCAACAACTGCCGAACTCGCGTGGGTAACGTACGCATCATACAATATATTCCACGAGCCAGCATCCGGAAAGGCATACGAAGGCGCAATGATGTTGACCGGTAACCGCACGATAAACTTCTGTGCGATCACCGCGACTAGAGGCACCCCTATTACTATCAAGAACGCCAGCGAGAGCGTCACAGACAGAGCCAACACACGATCATCAATACCCCAGTATGTGACATTGAACTTCCTCTTCTCAGCTGACTGCAAGCTGCACTGTGTGTAGTACGCAGCAAGCGCCCTCGAATGCCTGTTCTCTAGGTGTGGACGGGTGGGTCGTTCAGCAAGAATAACTGCCGGCTTGAGAGGCGTGATCTTGTCTTTGCCTTCGTCGAAATCATCTTGATCTTGTGAGTATACTGAACTCGCTGGTCTGATACTCAAGGGTATTGAAATTGGACGTGATGAGCGCTTGCTGTTGCGGCCGGGGATGGCGAGGCTGAAGGGGCTGGAGACATTGCGGGCGGAGAGCGAGTCTCGATTGGAATTGAACGAGGTGATGACGCTGAGACGTGGCTTTCTGGGGGAAGACATTGAGGTGGTGGTCAGACCAAAGTCCCAGGTATGCAGCATGTTTGTTCGGTGATTAGCATGCTCACTGCATTCCTCGCTTCCAAGGCGACCCAAGCTATGAATTCAGCCTGGAAGCAAGACCATATCAAGCGAATCAATTGCATGGCGTCTGATTGCCACTAAGTCTGTATTGCAGCGATTCGCTTTGAGACAGAGCCATGGACTTCGACCTTACACGAGACGTACCTGTGAGCTGACATGCATTCAATGAGCCGTACCAGTATGTAGCAGGCTCAAGTCGTAAGGATCCAGATGGACCACCATACTTCAGGCGCTGATTACCAACTACAGACAGACTTCCGCAAAAATATCGTAAAGCTGTCTAGACATACCGAGGATATTTTCGCGTTCGCGACAGTTCATCGTGTTGCAGGTCAATCACCGCTGGCGCGCAAAATAGTGGCGTTCTGTGAGTGGGTCGCAGAGGCCAAGAGTGCCCCTAGCGCCTTGCTCCCACCTCGCTTAGCGAAGGAGCTACCCACGAATTTTGAGCCCACGAGAGCCAGCTCGCAACCTTTCGTCGACATCGCTAACCCACAGCAACCTCCAAGATGAAGTACATGTACGTTACCACCGAGCCGCTCCGCTGCGTCAGGCCCACCGAATCGTGCCGGATCGAATTTGCGACCTCAAGATCAGCCGCAATGCGATTCGATGTCTGGCGCACTACAGCGCACGATGTTTGAGATGCACGAACGGGACTGACAGTGCGCAGCCACTCCGAGGAATTGCTCGAGATCCCCGAGGGGGTCAAGGTCACCATCAAGACCAGGAACGTTGTCGTTGAGGGTGCGCATCAAAAACTCATTGGGAGAAGGATTGCAACTGACTGATGCAGGCCCCCGTGGCAAGCTCGAGAAGTCCCTCGGCCACTTGGCTGTCTCGTTCACCCACCCCAAGAGCAACCTCATCAAGATCGAGCTCCACCACGGCTCCCGCAAGAGCGTCGCTACCCTCCGCACCGTCCGCACCCTCATCAACAACCTGATCATTGGTGTCACCAAGGGTTACAAGTACAAGATGCGCTACGTCTACGCCCATTTCCCCATCAACGTCAACGTCGAGAAGAACAAGGAAACCGACCAGTTCGAGGTTGAGATCAGGAACTTCATTGGCGAGAAGCTTGTGCGCAGGGTGGTCATGAGGCCCGGTGTCGACGTTGAGGCATCGAAGAACCAGAAGGATGAGCTGCAACTCTCCGGAAACGTAAGCGTGCTCCTGGAGCTTACTATGGTTCAGCCTGCTAACGGACAATTAGTCCCTCGAGGATGTTTCCCAGTCGGCTGCCGACATCCAGCAGATCTGCAAGGTCCGCAACAAGGATATCCGAAAGTTCTTGGACGGTCTCTACGTCTCAGAGCGCGGCAACATCGAGGAGGCCGCTTAAGCGAGTGTGATGAGCGGGAGTACGGCTTGAATCTTTCACGGGCATATGAACGACTACGAGTGTCTTTGCATCACGGACTGCGGTCGGCGCCTTGGGGGATAACTTCAAAACTGATGTTCAATACCATCATCGTCGCAAAGACGAACCCAACACCCGCCCGCGCACCTTTCCTAGTTGGTGATGTTTGTCGACGTGACTACTGATAACTGCAAAATTGTCGCTGATCATCTCTCAGACAGGTCAGCACGGGCGCCGAGGGTACTGCTTTCTTCAATAGCATGACGCTTCTGGACGTGTCTCACCTCCCCCGCGGCATGTGCAACAAGTGGCCATTTGCAAGACGCACTTCTGGCGGCTCGGCTCTGCAGCACACCCCGCTGAACCACCATCACCAATCACCTCGGAATTGCCTCCTATCACCGCAAAGTCCGCACAGCACAGCGGCTGCACAGCGTTCAGCCGTCGCAACTGCCTAATTAAGCACCATGATTACCCGTACACACAATATAAGATGGATGGATCGGCGACAAGGCGCAGCAATTGCAGCACTGATCTCCCATATTATCTAGTCTGAAGCTTCGCTACGCATCATCTCCTGCAACAATGCATGCAGACAAGCTGGATATCGAGGGTCTCCTCAAGGAGTCCAAGGCCGAGTACAGACAGCTGGGAAAGAGCGGCCTGCGTATCTCAGTACCGATCTTTGGCTGCATGTCCATTGGCTCAAGCAAGTGGCAGCCATGGGTAATCGAGGAGGAAGAAGCACTCCCTCTACTGAAAGCTGCATGGGACCGCGGACTCACAACCTGGGATACTGGTACACCATGCCCAAAGTCTTCCAATATTGTCTGCTAATGCACCACAGCAAACGTCTACTCCAACGGCGTCTCCGAGGAGATTATCGGCAGAGCAATCAAGAAGTACTCCATACCCCGCAACAAACTTACCATTTTAACAAAGTGCTTCGGCACCGTTGGTGAAGACCCTGGTCTACGCTCCATCAAATATGCGGAGGAGATGCCGCAGCTCAAAGACTACACAAACCACATCGGCCTTTCGCGCACCGCGATTCTCAACGCCGTCAACGCCTCGCTCGCGCGCCTCGACACGCCCTACATCGACCTCTTGCAAATCCACCGCTTCGACGAGACGGTGCCGGTCGAAGAGACAATGGAGACTTTACACGATCTGATCAAGAGCGGGAAGGTGCGCTACATCGGCGCGAGCAGTATGTGGGCAGTGCAGTTTGCGTCGATGCAGTTTGCTGCCGAGAAGCGGGGCTGGACCAAGTTCGTGAGCATGCAGAACCATTATAATCTTCTGTATCGCGAGGAGGAGAGGGAGATGAATCGGTTCTGCAATATGACTGGTGTTGGACTGATCCCGGTATGTTCTTTCCTTGCCTTCCTCCGATACCTCATGCTCTTCCCTTCCCTTCTGGTTGCTGATATGAAATTAAGTGGGCGCCCCTCTGCCGCGGCCACCTCGCACGCCCCGCCTCGGCCTTCGGATCCACTAAGCGCTCGGAAGGCGAAAAAGAAGCAGCTGAGCAGCAGACTGGGCATACAGAGGCGGACCATAGGATTGTTCAGAGGGTCGAAGAGCTTGCAAATAAGCATGGTTGGAAGATGAGCCATGTGGCGCTCGCCTGGATCAATAAGCGCGTCACCAGCCCGATCATCGGGTTCTCGAGTGTCGACAGGATGGACGAGGCGCTGGAAGCGAGGGGAAAGTTTCTGACGGTGGACGAGGATAAGTATCTGGAGGAGTTGTATGAGAGCAGGAGGATTGTGGGACATTCGTAGGCACTCAAAGAGGTATGGGACGGGTGCAATCGACTGACGCACGCTGCTTAGCTTGATCTGCGGCGACGGATCAGTTGACAGCTCTCGTGTGCTTGATGCAGACGTCCGACATGAAGCTTTTCGGACGAGGTATTCATGATTCATCTGCAGATGTCCCCTTTATTTGTCGTAGGCAATTCGACAAGTACGTGGAGTGATGTCTTAGCTGATGAGTACTTCTTATGCTGACCACGTCCGTCATTTCGATCTAGCTTTGACGAAGTGCCAGAGTGCGCGATGGATCCGAATGAAGATTGCCATTTAAACATCTGTTCGTGTAGTAGTGTCAACATTTTGTACATGGGAGTTGAACATCCCACTCTTGGTTTGTGCTCGAAGATGTCGGTACGATGGATTTGATATTTGGACACAGTCTGTCTTCCCTAATGATTACCCAAACCCACCTCCAAATTCTCTAGTGTGTACTGGGTGCTGAATAGATGATTTCAGGATATCGTTGAGGTGGCGATCTGAGCAAGTCGGTGCACGCCCCAAGCATTCCTGAATTTGTTCAGCATTGCTTGAGCTTCCACGGCGCCAGCAAGGCACGGCGACAAAGGGCTCGTCAGATGATCGGACCCCACGCGGAACTACCGGGAAAAGCCAATTATGTGGACAAATGGCTCTCTTGCACCAGCAGTACTACAGTTCAGATCCAATTGCCCTCGGCGAAGCAGCTTCCGCTAGAAGCCATGGTCCTTGCAGGTACCAAGTGGAGCATACAACAGCCCCTCTGGCTTCCCGCCACATTATGGGCCGAATTGAAGCGATGTCCAGGATGCTCACTTGATCGTATGACGTATGTCGCTGTCGCGCGATGGTCATCACACCACAATGCCGATACCGCGAACACAACGAGGACATCATATTGAGGCTCAATTACAGCTCGATAACGCGACGGAGGCTCAATTGCTAGCTTGTGAGTATCACTGAGGTGCTGCCGGCCCCTCTGGGTTTGTGTCAGGGTGCGTGGTTGGCATCGCGTCGATGAGCGTTTCCCCGCATTCATTACCCCAGACACAAGCTGGCCCAAGCTCACCACTGCCAGATCCGGCACCGATTGGATGAGATGATGTGGTGAACAGCTGACTACCTCCTGTGCATCCGCCGACTGATTAACCCCTCATTCAAAAGCGTCTCAGCCCCCTCCTTCTGTTCTTCACACACTCACCTGCCCAAACTTCCTTCTCACTTCACCAAGTGCCATTTTCAGCTCACCAAGCTCACCAACAGCTCCCCCAGCTTCCTGCTTACAAGCCGCTCAGTCAATCTCTTGCTTACCACCACACCCACCGTTCCAACCATGGCAGAAACCGAGGCAACCCTTTCCAAGGTCGACTCCGCTAACCAGCAGCCTGAGGTCAAGGCCAAGCGCCGACCAAGTTCTATGGCAGCTGACTGCTACGACATCCTCGACCTCCGTAAGTAGCCATCTCGCGCCATTGGCCTCGGTGAGGGTAGCAAGTGAGGGGAAGCAGTGCTGACAGGATGACAGAGAAAGAGGGCAAGACAATCAGCATTGCACCCGAGACTCAAAAGCTAGGGTGGTAAGTGACATTCCTCGCCCTGCAGATGTGCATTGTCAGCTGCTACCAGTGCAAACCTTTCCATCCATTGAGAGGCAGTCATACTATCTCGACGAGACAGACTTGACTGATCGATATGACAGGAAGCTGAACAAGTCACCATCAACAGTTGACGACCCCGCATTCCTGGCACTGCCATTGTGCACTCCCAAGGTCAAGAAGATTACTCTGCACTTCCCCTTAGGTCTGGAGGTCTCTGCCCGCAACATGAAGGGCGTTACGATCAAGGACGCATTAGATGCCATCCACAAGCAGTTCAAGAAGAGGGTACGTTCTCGATCCTCCAGCGTAACTGCCCACATGAACCTTACGTCGGCGAGCCCACTTTACCCCGCACCTGATCAAGATACGTCCAGCCTCATTTAGAGCATTGCTAACGCCAGCCACAGCAAGACGATGAGTTCGAGAAGCCCTACCTAGCAGGCTTCGAGTGGGATCCCGAAGAGGATTACACACGGTTCATCGTTCACCAGACGACCACAGCTACCTCGTCCTTCGGTAAGGACCAGTCTTCAAAGAAGAAGAAGAAGAAGGCCGCCGAGGAGGGCCTTGAGGAGTAAATGAATTACTCGCCCTCTTCCCTGACCTTGACTCTACAACAGCCTCGATCGTAGCTCCGTGCTTATACATTGGCTGATGGCAGGTACGGCGGATACGTTCGAAGGTTGGTCAATCTTCGTATCGATATGGGGAGAGCGAGCGCGCTGCTGCGAGTGACATGGCTGGCATATCGTGTGCTTCAATGCATGCGTTGTGTTGGTCGTTGCGCCGCATAGGCGTTCGTGGGACGGTTCACGGTTGTTCTGCACCTAGATATGTATGTTATAGGCACTCGTTCAGGCTGCTGGCTAGCGCTCGGAGAATGAGAAGACCTGTTATCACGACTGATTGTCTACGTGTCGCCGTGATGTCGTTGAGGGGGTGGGCAAGGACCCACCGTGGGCTCCTCTTTCCCGTCCAAATTGCGGTTGGCAAGCGCTAAGCGACTGCGACTTACGTCCAAACAATTCCCTTCCACCCACGCCAGCCTTCTGACCAAACCTAAAAACACGACCAGCAACATACAGTACGTCATGCGAGAACGTCCAAGACAATTCTTAGGTACTCAATTGCGCGGGTGATTGCTCGCTATGGTTGCCAGGGGACGCATCCAAGACCGCTCAATGGGCGTCATGGGCGGGGCGGCCCTGGCGAGTCAGCGGCTACCTAGCTACATCAGTCGACCTCTCACTGCCATGCTTCCTACTCTCGCACAACAAACTTGAAGGCAGATCACCGATGAAGCGTTCGACATGAGTTTTGTGCTTCCAATTCGACCTTCAAGGTCATCCAAGGCTCCAAAAACTCCGAAGGCAATAAGGACTACCAAGACACTTCCACCACCGCTTGAGTCTCCTCGCCGAAGACCAAGTCTGGCAACACGTGCTGGAATTACCAAACGACGAAGTAGTGTATCTACGACTTTCAATGCGCCATCTATGAGTTTCTTCGAGGCGATGTTTGGGGATGACTTCCCTGATGCATTCGCACACGATGGCCGCAGCTGCAAGAGCACAAAAACAATGCTCGATCTACCTGCTGAATTGCTGGAAATTATCTGCCAATACTTATCCCAGCTGGATGTGAAGCGACTTCGACTGACGAGCGGAGGGCTCGCTGAAAAAGTTGAGCTGCGCATCGACCGCGTGTATGTCTCCCCAAATCGTGCAAACCTCGACTGTCTGAAGAACATACTCGACCATCCTCGATATTGTCTTCAGATACAGGAGCTTGTCTGGGACGACGCACAGCTTAGGCATTTACCGGCCTTCGACATCTTCCGGGACCATATCGAATCTGACCAGGCAAAAGCAAGGGTCGCGCTGGAGGATCATCTGTCAACACTCTTTCGAAGTAACGCTGAGGATGAAGCAGAATATGAATCGATCGGCGTCAAAGACTGCATACAGGACGACGGCGAATTGACGGAGATTGGCAAGGCCATCCTGCTCAACGCAAATGACGAGAAATCGAAAACCATCATTGCGAGCTGTGCGGCATCGATGAGTGTCGAGGATAGCTACGTACTCTACCAAAAGCTCTATCAAGATGAGAGGGAGATCGTCAAACGCGAGTGGGATGTGCACGCTCTTCAGCGTGCGCTTGAGCAACTTCCGAACTTGAAGCGAATCACCATCACGAGCGAAGTTTGGAGACCCTGGAATCTCATCCCGGTCTACGATACCCCTTTCCATCGCGCTCTACCGGCGGGCTTTCGGAAGCCTTCGGTTTGGCCTTGGGTTGATCGCAGTCATCTAGACACCCCGAGGCCGCCTGCATTCGACGAATCGATCCAGCATTTACCAGCGGAGTGGAGAGGCTATAGCGTCGTGATGTCTGCGTTGGTCTCAAAATCAGTTCCAACCCTGCAAGAGTTCATTGTAGATACAGGGCACGAAAATGTCGGCCTTCCCAAGCAAATCTTTGCGCTACCAACCCTTGATAGCACCAAAAGTATACGGGTTTTCAGTACTACACCTCTCAAGAAGCTCCAACTATCGTTTGTAGAGCATTTTGCCCAAGGATATCCCATTGGTCAAGACCCGGGAGATTGCGGTCTTCTGAAACATGTAATCAGCGTCACACCCAACCTCGAAGATCTAGATCTCAAGTGGAGCCTACCGCCAAACGATGTGTATGAGTTGCTTGATGAGACGTGGCTTCCGGCGCATTGCCCCGGACTCAGGAGGATCGCTCTGCGGCATGCCAAAGTATCGAGCAATTGGCTATACAACATGGTCACGAACCTCGGAAATCTGGAATCAGTCGTTCTCGACAAGATACAGGTACAAGATCACCACTCCGGAGAACCGTTCGTCTTCCATCGCTTCCAGCAATATTATGCGGGGAGATGTATCCGGGGGCCGAATTTTACATGGACCGAGTATCTGTTTGGATACTGTGAACCAAGGGACGTCATGCTTCGCCATTCTAAGTGGTTGGCGGTTGTCGACGACGAACTGAACGCCTTCTTGTACGATGGTGGCGAGGTACCTTTCGAGCGTTTGCATCGCCCCGACATGGCTCTACAAGGCTCTGTTATTAGGCCCGATGTTGGTTGGATAGTGGATGGCCGGGATTCGACGGTGCACTTCAGGAGGAGTAACGATGCCATTGCTGCTGCCAGGGCGATGAGGAATCCCTGGCCAATAGATGGATCGACAGCTGCTGTGCGCGCGGAGTGGCGGCTACATTGACATTCGTCGGAGCACTGGATTGCCACTGGAACATCGATACCAACATTGACATCTATTAGCTTCGCAACTGATTCGTCCTGCATCACCATCCTGAACATCTCTTGTATGCATCCTCCGTCTTTGAAACCACTCTTGCGCCACTTATTCCGTGCTCACTCGGGCTTCATCACAGCGCCTAAGACGTCCTTCTTAAGCTCTTCATAGCGACTTTTCCAAGTCTCCGCTTTCCTCTCTGCTTCACTTTTCTGTGCTTCAGCCTCAGCAATCTTCTCCGCTAGATCAGTGGCCCTCTTCTCAACGCTCTTCACCTCCTTCTTCGCGTCCTGCAGCCTTGCCTCGAGGTCACGGATCCGAGTTTTATGTTCGCTGGCCTCCTTCTCAGTACTCTTCTTGTCTTTCTCCGCGCCTTTCAGCTTCGCCCCAAGCTCGCGCAGCTTAGTCTTCAGCTCAGCGACCGCCTGTTCAGTCTTCTTCTTGGCTTTGTTAACGCCCTGAAGCCCCGACTCAAGATCGCAAATCTTGGCTTTGAGCTCGGTAGTCTCCTTCTCCAGACCCTCGTTGTCTTTGTCTGCAGTGGCGAGCTTTGCCTCGAGGCCAGAAATTTTGGTGCTCAGCTCGGCGGACCGGGTACCGAGATCCGTCTTCTCCTTCTCCACGTTCAGGAGCACGGTCTCGAGCTCTTGGATCCTGGTGTTGAGCGCGGTGGACTGAGTTCCGATATCCTTTGTGCGGTTCGCTGCAGTCACGAGTTCGAGCTCGAGGTCGCAAATCTTGGCACTGAGCTCCGCCGTCTCGCGCCGACTTGTTGCTTGAGCAGTACCAACCTGGCCGAAGACCGAGGCTCGATAGGAACCAAACGCCTGCTCCAAGTTCCTCAGAAGCACGCCACTGGCTAGGCCAGGGGATGTTGGCATGATTGGGCGTTGTGGCGTGATTTGGGCCGAGGCAGATCGGAAGATCCTGGGAGCTACAAGTCACCGTTAGAGGTGTTGTATTCAAAGTTGGCACACAAGTTGGCACACAAGTTCGCTTACTTCGAGGGACGCGAGGTGAGCGAGTTGGCGTTTCAGATGCTCTGCGGGCCAGATGCTCAGCAACGTCCCTGCACGCGTTTGGGAAGTGCTCTTTAAAGAAGCTGGTCCTGCGGATCATGTATGCTGACGGGCGCATAAGATGGATGTATCGCACAAGCGTTTCGAAGCGCGCAAGACTGACTTCGTCTTCGGCAGGAGCGACGAAAGAGAATGGCTCTGTGAAGTCGATTTTTGGGTTCGCAATGTCAGTATGCAGCTCAAATTTGCGCGTCTCAAACTCGTGGCCAACACAGATGGACTCCGGACCGTTCCATGCGTAGATAGGGGTACCATCGCTGTTGGAAGTGCCGACTCGGAGGCCCTGGACCCCCAGTGAGAATTCTGCGGTGTCGTCCCGAGCGTAGAATGGGAAGAATCTGCAATTAAAGGATCGCAAAAGGTTCTCGAGCTTCGCAAAATCGTCCGGGAAGGATGCAATCGCCCAATCTCTAACGCTCTGTAATGTTTCTTTTGGCTGCATGTTGCAATGTGAGGTGATCTGCGGCGAAAAATTATCGAGGTGTTGGCGAGAATCGTGAGAAGTCGACAGATGTTTGTTGACAGTGCCAATAGTGGCCTTCACCTCACCCAGGCGGTTATAAAGCGACGTTTGTAAGATACTGCTTGGCATGAAGATTATGGATAGCGGGTTGTACATGGTCTGCAATCGAGATGGACTACGGCTTCAACAGCAGTTTACCGGTCGTCTTCCTCCCCTCGATATCCTCAGTCGCGCGCTTGATGTCCTCCAGCGGGTAGATGTCGTGGATCTTGACGTTCAGACCGTCCTTCTCAATGAAACCCCACAGCTCCTTAGCGTACTGCTGGAACTCCTCGCGGTCAGCGATGTAGTTGAACAGCGTAGTGCGCAGCAACTTGACGTTCTTCGCCGACAGACGTCTGCATCACGTTAGCCACCCAGCGTCAATACAGGCGGGCGAGAACTTACGCCAGCGCAAACCCAGTAACCGGACCCGACGCATTTCCAAAGCTGACCATGGTGCCCTTCCTCCTCACGACCGCAAGACTGCTGTCAAACGTATCCTTACCCACCGAGTCAAACACAGCGTGCACACCCTCGCCACCCGTGATCTCAAGCACCTTCTTGACAAAAACATCCTGGTCGTCAGCATGGTACTCAAGCAGGACTTCGGCACCATTCTGCTTCGCCAACTCCCTCTTCTCGGGCGTCGACGCAGTAGCAATCGTGCGTGCACCAACAGCCTTGAGCAGCTGGCACAGCCACAAACCGACACCACCGGCGGCAGCAGTCACGAGGACCCAGTCACCTTTCTGCACAGCATAAGCTTCACGAATCAGGGTGAGAGCAGTCATCGCTTGGAGAGGAGCGGCAGCGCCGATCTTGGTGCTGATCGAGTCCGGAATGGTGACGACGAAGTGAGAGGTTGTGGCGGTGTACTCGGCATATGCGCTCTGGCCCATGTAGGCTACGCGAGCTCCAATTGTCAGGTCAGAAGGCGCGTTGGGACCGACTGCTGCGATGGTGCCGGAGCCTTCGCGACCGAGGATGTAGGGGAACGAAGGGGGGCTGTAGACTCCGGAGCGGAAGTAGCTGGAACAAATCAATGCTGTCTTCTCTCGGAATCACTCCATGTTTGGAGGGGTTGTCAGTAGGAAGATGATGCTCACGTGTCAATGTAGTTGATGCCAATGTACTCGTTCTTGATGAGGACCTCGTCGCCCTTTGGCTCAGGGACAGGCACGTCGGTCTTGTACTGGAGAACGTCTGTTCCACCAGTCTTCTCGATGACAACTGCCTTCATGGTCTTGGGCAGGGACGACATGTTTCTGCTGTATATAGCTCTCGGACCTGGCTGGTTGCCGAGGGAGGCTAGTCTTGTGGATGCAATTGAAGAAGAAGCGGACAGTCTGAAGACACGAGCAGCGTGGGAAGCCAGAGACATGCGACGAAAGCTGTCTTGGCAGGAATGGAGATCAACAGCAGTAGAGACGTGGATATTTATCCGGCGTTGGAAGCGTGAGGTTGATGATAAATACATGTTGCTATATCCGAGAGAGCCCCGCTTTCCTGCGCACGTCATAGCAATTCTGCAATGTGTAGGGCGCGATGCAACGACACCTCTTCGTCTAATTTGGAAGGTGCTGACAATATTCAAACGACTATTAGCCATCGCAACACGATACGGCACGCCCAAGACTTGTTTACACTCGGAGCACATGTCATGTCCGATCTCGAGCTCGGAGATCCTCACTGGTAGCTTCACAACGGGACAGTGCCATGAAGAGAAGAGTCGTATTAGTGGCTTCATCACGCGAAAGTACCAACGTCGAGGTCACGCGAAAGTACCAACGTTGAGGTCACTCTCGGACGGATCGTGTTTGGTACTATCGGTATTTCATGTACGATCTCGTCTACTCGTAAGATCCACCAGACTCGCAGAACGCCCAATGCGTACTTTGCGGATGCAAGAAAGATTTACTATTCAATCCAAGCTCATGCCAGAAGAAAGTGGGTGTACCAAGTGCCAAACCCCGTTAGTAGTCATGGAAAGGCTTACACAAAGTCGTCCAACACCTTCGATATGCCCTCTGCTTCGGTGCGCTGCTCGCTGGTGGGGGGCGTCTGACTATTCACCAACACGTCAGCCATCTCTTGCGCATTTGTGAACTTGTCCGAGAAGATGGAGGTAGACGCTGAGGGTGTCAGCACCATACTTTCCGTGGGAATGGCACAAGGCAACGTGCGAAAGAGGAGGAATCCACTTACAGACTTCGTCGAGCTCGCCCTCGTCGGCCACGTCAGCAGAAGCGTGCTCAAGAGCGTCGGTGAAGACATCGCCATCCTCGTCGAAAGGTTCGCCCTGGATGGTGGTGGATGCCTCCTCGGTGTCCCTCTCGTCACTCGCGCGGAAAGCGTTCGTGGGGCGGGGCTTGGACTTTGGAGTCGACTTCGCTCGCTTGAGCTTCTCATCCTGCTCGTCCTCGTCGTCTTCGGCCTCGGTGTAGTTCTTGGCCAGCGCGCGCTTGCGCTTGGGTGTCGGAGTGGGTGTACCTGCGTCATCTTCCTCGGACTTGACCTCGATTCTCGCGGGCGTCGTCTTGGGAGTGGCGGCGGCATCCTTCTTGCTCTTGAGAGGAGTAGAAGGTGGGGCGTCGCCGCGCTCAATAGCGAGCTTCATGCGGGAGTAGCGCTTAGAGCAGGCGCCTTTGGTGCTATTGCAGGCCTGCGCGATGGCATCCCAGTCGTACTTCTACAGTGCTTGTCAGTATTATCCGTCGTACTCGGGCATGCCGACTTACCTTGTCGCGCGTGGAGTGTGTGACCATGAGCCACAGGAACTCGTAGTTGGACTCAGCAGGCTTCTCACCCTTCTCCATTGCCTGCTTAAGACGCGACCATCGCTTGGTGACTGCGCCCTTCTCCAAGCTGAGAGCAGCGCAGATGGGGTGCCAGTCAACCTAAGGAAGCTAATTAGTGCTTGAACACGCTGAGTGAGGTGCAGAGGTTTCACCGTGGGAGCGCCGCCTTGCGTAAGGATGAGGTAGAGGAACTGAATGTTCTCTTCGGTGGTTGGCATGACAGGAAATGCTATTGTTGCTGATGATCTGTTCTGTGAGGAGATGTGCTGGCGCAATGATAGTGGTGTAGCTGTCCAAAGGTTGGTTCCGCAGTAAGGAAGCTCGAGAGGCAAAGGTAGGCACCAGTCTACCTCTTTATCCCCTCAGTCTGCCTTCACCATGAACCCCCACACCTAGCAGACAGACAGAGACACGCTAACATCCTTAGCGTGGTTCTGCGCGGGCGCAACAGCTGCAACAGTGAGTCAGGTCTCTGGTTGTCTGGGTGAACGTGAAGGCAAGTGTTGCGACCAGCAGTGCTCTGCGGCGGTGTGACGGCGGCAAGGTGAAGGGACTTGAGAAGGCAAAGACCAACACTGCAAGAAGGACAGCGAGGAGGACAATTGTACAATGTCACGCAGATGCAGGACAAGAGAGGGACAAGGAAAGGATGCGAGTTTGTTCTGTGAGCAAGACAACGAGACGCTCCCACCTTCTTGGCCCCACAGCGGGCAAGAACCACAGAAACTCTAGGTTCAACAGCAGGCTTGCAGCTCAGACAGAGGCACGGCTAGGCAGAAGGATAAGTCAATTGAGAAGAAAAAGGTAAGGGTATCCATGCTCCAGATATGCACGTCTGCGACCCGCAGATCTATCATCCGCATCCACCTCTCTATTTCGCCGCCGGAAGCTCCCAGTCCTTGTAACTCCACTTCTCCGAGACGGTGTACTTCTTCTGCTTGGCGTAGGGGATGTGTCTCCTTGGCTCGACGACGCCGCGCAGCATCATGCTCCTGAAGCGGTCCTTGAGCAGGTTGCCTTCGGGCTTGAGGGCGCGCAGCGAGTCGCGCAGTTCGTCGGGCAGCACGACTTCGAGGGGTGCCTCCATGATGCTGGAAGACTGTTAGCGAGGGGGTGACTTTGCTGAGGGAGTAGCTTTGCTGAGGGAGTAACTCTGCTGAGGGGGGCAACTCTGCTGAGGGGGCAACTCTGCTGAGGGGGCAACTGTGCTGAGGGGGCAACTCTGCTGAAGGGGGCAACTCTGCTGAGGGGAATGGTGTAGGACGTACGGAATCCTGCCAAACTGCTTCTTGCGCAGTTCCAGCTCGTCGCCGTCTTGGACGTCGAGCGTGCCCTCGGCCTCGGCCTGGATGGCAGCCGCCATGCTCTTCGCCGCGTCTCTGCTGCGTTCCTTTTCCTCGACGCTCTTCGCCAGCGCCTTGATCATCTGCACCTGCTGCTCCTTGGCGCGCATCTTCGCGTCGTGCTTTGCGGCTCTTTCAGCGTCCTTTCTCCGCTTGATCTTGTTCCGCTGTGTGGCCGACTTGCGCTCGGGGCGCTTGGCTTTGGCCTTCTCTGCCTCGTCGCCGCTGAAGCCCTCCCACTCGCTCTCCCACACGCTCTCCTCGCCGGAATCGGAATCTGTATCGGCGGCTGCGCGCTCCATGCGCTCTGCCTCTTCCTGGGCTTCGCGCAGGCGGCGCTTCTCATCTGCGACGGCTTTTTCGGATTCCTTGATGAGCAGCGCTTGCCACTGGTCGAAGTCGGGGTTGTAGCTCTTTCCTGCGTTGGGCTTGAGGACGGAGGGGATCTTCTTGCCGTCTTTTGAGAGCGAGACGGGGGCGCGTTTCAGCGTGACGGGCTCGACCTTGGGCTTCTTCTTCTCCAGGAACGAGAACTCGGGCTGCTCCTTGACTTCCTGGACGGCCCACGGATCGTAGTCGGCGGTGGTGCCGGACTGGACGACATCCTTCTTCACCTGCTCGCCGCCGTAGGCAATGGCACGCAGGCGGTCGTACTCCCGGCCGGAGACCTTGGCTTTCTTGCGCTTGCCCTCGTCGTCCATGTCGGAGAGACGCTTGCGGGAGGGGACGGCGGGGACGGCGGAGCGGGCGGCGAGGATCTGGTCGACCTTCAAGGGCTTGTGGCGCGACTGGACTTTCTTCTGGATGGCGGCGTCGCCGGCGGTGTCGACTGCGAAGAGCTGGTCGGACGGCTTTTCGGCGATGACACCTCTGTGAGCGTGTTAGAAGCCGTGTTAGAAGCCGTGTTAGAAGCCGTGTTAGAAAGCGTGCGACAGCATGTGAGCGTGCGGCGGGATGTGAGCGTGCGTGCAACTTGCCCTGCGATAATCTGGTCCCGCACTTCGTCGAGCCCAGAGGCGACCTCTGTGACGTCGACGTTCTTGCGCCAGGCCTTCTTGCCCTTGCGGCTCTTCTGCTTGTACTGGGCGGGTGCTGCGTCGGACATGTTTGCTGCGTGCGGTCTGTCTATCCAGTGTCGTCGACCCAGCGTCGTCTGCCCTGGGCTTTTCGATCCAAAATTTTGGCGGGCGCGCTAGAGAGATGATCCCTGCAGGCCCGTCCGGCGGTGTGGGGACGTCTGCCGGCGAAGGAACAGCGACCGCTCTCCTATTCCGACCCCACGTCGACTGCGAGGACCCTGCATCTCTCCCAGACGAACACGATCCCGAGATCTCGAAGCTCAAGATCGGCAATCCCTCCCACACAGACCCGTCATGGCGCAATCCGGGTACTCGAATCCGCTGAAGAAGTTCAAGTGAGTGCCTGCGCCTATGCCCCGGTGCGTGCGGGCGCTATGCTAACGCGCGCGCAGGCTGGTCTTCCTGGGCGAGCAGAGCGGTACGGCCCCGACGGTGGGAGGACAGAAGGAGACGGCGAGGGCATACTGACGGGCAGCAGTGGGCAAGACGTCGCTCATCACGCGCTTCATGTACGACTCGTTCGACAACACGTACCAGGCGACCATTGGCATCGACTTCCTGTCCAAGGTGCGCCTCACCGCCGCGCGCCGCGCGTCCCTCTCTCTGACCGTGTAGACAATGTACCTCGAGGACCGCACCGTGCGGCTCCAGCTCTGGGACACGGCCGGGCAGGAGCGCTTCCGCTCGCTGATCCCCTCGTACATCCGCGACTCGTCCGTGGCGGTGGTCGTGTACGACATCACCAACAAGAAGACGTTTGAGAACACGCGCAAGTGGGTCGACGACGTGCGGGGCGAGCGCGGCAACGACGTCATCATCGTGCTGGTGGGCAACAAGACGGACCTGAACGACAAGAGGGAGGTGACGACGGCGCAGGGCGAGGAGGAGGCCAAGAAGAACAACCTCATGTTCATCGAGACGAGCGCAAAGGTCGGGCACAACGTCAAGGCGCTGTTCAAGAGGATCGCGCAGGCGCTGCCGGGCATGGAGGGCGAGGGCCAGCAGGGGCAGAGTCAGAGTGCGTTTCCCCCGCTTGCAACCACGGAGCGTGCGTGTACTGACATGCACAGTGATTGACGTCAACATCAACCCCAGCCAGCCGCAGGAGCAGAACTCGTGCTCGTGCTGAGCGCCGAGCGTGTTGCATCGCGTAGAGCGTGTTGTAATTATTTGCGTTGTATTCACCCGCATCATTCACCCACATTGAGCAAGGCGTTCACGGGCAGGGCTGCAGTATAGGAGCTATCAGCCTACTCACACAACCAATCCATCATCATCATCATCATCATCATCGCCATCATCATCACCATCATCACCATCACCATCACCATCACCATCACCATCACCATCACCATCACCATCACCATCACCATCACCATCACCATCACCATCACCATCACCATCA